>NW_006203618.1:444042-448529 GCF_000334495.1 Tupaia belangeri chinensis
TCTCTAGGCTTGGGAAATTTTCTTCCAGGATTTCATGGAATAGATTTTCCATTCCGCTATTAGTTTCTTCACCTTCTGGGATGCCAATTATTCTAATGTTTGAGCGTCTAATAGAGTCTAGTATTTCTTGTATATTATCCTCGTGTTTTTTAATTATTTTCTTGACCTTTTGGTGGTTTTTTTCTAAATCAGAGGTGTTATCTTCTATATCAGAGATTCGATCTTCAGCATGGTCTAATCGGCTCTTAATACTTTCCAGAGAGTTTTTGATTTCTTGTATTATAGACTTTATCTCTAATAGTTCCACCTGATTCTTAGAGTATCCATTTCTTCTTTCATATCCTGGAAGGACTTCCTAATTTCCTGCAGTTTGTTATCCCTTTTCTGTTCCAATTCACAGAATTTGGTCACCATGAATGTTCGAAATTCTGTGTCTGTCATTTTGGTAATGTCCTCCATATTTATGAGACATGGAGGGGCGTTTTCCTTTGTTGGAGACATATTTCCTTGTTTATTCAGACCTGAGGCTCACCAGAAGCTTGTAGGTGGACCTTGCACCTGCTGGCAGGCAAGGAAAGTCTGTAGAGAGAGGCAGAGCTAGGTATTAACATGAGAATAGTGGAGTTTCAGGGAAAAAGCCACTGCAGGGAGATCCTATCTACCTACCTAGGAGGTGGTGTCTTGGGCTGGGGAATCTGGAAGTGGGATGGGGGTCAGAGGTGACCCTCCTTCAATATCCCTTGCTGGCCAGAGGCTTGTAGGTGGACCTTGTGCCTGCTGGCAGGCCAGAAAAGTCTTAATTTCCCAGTTTTTGAATATGAGAACATCTTAATTATGTTTCCCTATATGCAATGATACTAATCTCTACATGAAGGCAGTGTCTATTGATTGGGGGAAAAAATCCAATGATTTTTATAAACTTCCTGTACACACAGTAATACTTTCCAAAACATTAATACTTTATCATTTTTTTTACTAATGACAACACACATATGCATTGAAGATTAGTCATATGCAGGGGTATGAGAGAGTCAATGGACAACCACCTGGCAGTCCAAAAATGAATGACTTTGAGATTTGACTCAGTTTCAAAGGTAACATGTAGTCATAGACAGGTTTTTTTGTTTTTTGGTTTTGAGAGTTGTTTGTTTGCTTATTTATTTATTTATTTATTTGCTATAGGGCATGTGCACTTGTCAGAGAGACAGAAATCAAGAAATCACCCCCTGGAGGGGGAATGGCATGATCATGCCACAATCCCTTAACCTCCATTCTCCTCTCAGGATTTTGGACACACATGCACATGTGCCTGACATAATTGCAAGTCACCAAGTCTGGGACTCAAACTGCAGTGGGCCAAGTGAGAGTTCAGTCCCTAAACCACTATGTCACCTGCTGACCTCACATGGACAGGTTCTTTAACTGCTTCCCTGTATGGGGTTTGCTTCAGCCATTCCAAAGAAATGGGTATATTGGTTGACCTTTAAAATTTCATCTCTGACACTCTAATAAACATATCTGGGGAGAAATGCTTTAGGCAAGAGTGTTTCAGAAGTTATGTCTTTGCCAGATAAGTTCATGTCCAATTTCACAATCAAACTTCACCCCTGCTAAGATGATGTATCAGCTTTCAGTATTTGGCAATGCTCTCACAGTGCAATTTAAAAATAACTCAATCAGGTAAATAGTTCAGGGTAGTAAATGCTTCATATTATTTTAAAGTTGTCCAACTGAAAAGTTATAAACTTGGTTTGCCTGTAATTGATTTATCATTAACGAGGACAGATATGGCAAGGAGCAAACAATTAATGGATCCTCAGCTTATCATTCTGTCTGCAGTTACAGCCCTAAAACCACTTGTTACTTGTACTGAAAATCTTACTGATTACACACCAGGAGTGCATATGATTAAAATAGACTTTATTTTTCATTTCCACAAGTTGTTACAGTTATATGTTTTTGGCATTCCTCACCAGAAATTTGGGTCCATCCAAAGTTTTCAAATTCTGGATATTCTAATTAAAACAGGAGCTATTCTTGAGTCCTTCTTCTTCCCTCCCAATATCTCCATCTAGTCAATACCAACAGATTCTATCTCTCGATAATTTCTCTCATTCATCCACTCTTATAATCCCGCTGTTGCCGAGATGTTCAGCCATTAGCATTATTCCATCTGGATTAATGCAAAAGACTGGGACTTCCACTTAATGTCCCCATTATTATAATTCTGGTCACTCCCACCACCGTCACGTAAAATCTATTCCCCACACATGAACCATAATCATCTTTGAAAAATAGAAATGGTACTATTCTTCTTCAATGGTTTTCATTACTCTTAAAGGAAAGTCTGATTTCCTTAGCCATTCATAGAGTACTCCATATGATCTGACCTCTGCCTCCTGCTTCACCTTCATTTTCTGATCCTGTTCTATACATAAGCCATATACTCTAGTTGATAAAGCTGTTTTCCACTGATAAGCAATTCCAAAAACACTATACATGTATGTTGAAATTGAACAATTATATAAGTGAATAACAGATGGTGGGAGCAAGGTTTCTTGCTGTTGCACTGGGAGTTTGCAAATAAGCAAGAAGAGGTACTATAATGATGATGTGATAGTGAATTCGAGTTGGAAAAATCAATATGAACTTATGTTTAACTTAATACAAATGCAGATGTTTTATATAGAAATGTTTATAGATATTTGTATACACTATATAATACATAGTTTATTCTGTCCATTAAGATGATCTAGAAGCAATGACACCCTACTAGGAGCAAGCACACTTGGTGCCCAGGTCTTGGTTTCTAATACTATCCTTCAATTAAAAGACAAAGGCTCATTGTGTAGATACTTGATTGTGGTACCAGAACAGGAAATATACAAGATAAATTTGGAGAATCTTGTAATAGCAGAAGATGATGAGATGCTAAAGAAAAAAAATTACCTTACAAATAAATGGATATGTCAAATGGACCTAAGAGCCAATCATAAAAGCTCCCATTTGGCAAAACTAGAAGAAAACACCAACAAAATAAAGTACTATTGAACTGTAACCCAAAGCATAAAATATATATGAATAAGGCCATGCTGAAATAAATATACAGGGGGCTAGACAGTGGAACAGTGGTAAAATGTGATGCTCTGAAGGGCTTACCAACATGGAAAGGGTCTGGATTACGTCTGGAGACCTCCCTGAATATGCCAGGCATGTACACATCCATGATCCGGGGAAGGCTGAGGCTGATGGTGATTGTGGCACCAAGACCCAGTTGGGACTATTGTCTCTCTGTGTCTCTTTCTCTGTCTCTGTCAATCATGGAAGAAATAAGCTTTTATATACATATATATACATATATATATATATATATGTATATACATATATACAAACACATACATACACATCCAATTAAATAAAAGGTCAATGAGTGAGAATAGACAAATCTCCTGTATGGAATAATTTCAAATAATTTATGTATACAATGCTCTCACAGAGATGTTGCATAACTCTTTCCATCCCTTTAGAAAAGAAGTAGGGAACAGGTAACTCTATAGTGGAGAAATCTGACAAGTACAACCTCAGCCAACATGATAAGTCATGTTGATAGTTGTGTCCTTGGCATGATGTAATAAGAATGGCACCTGTCTTGGTTAGTTTGAGCTGCTATAACAAAATATCATATACCGAATAGATTATAAGCAACAGAAATTTATTTCTTACAGTTCCGGAGGCTGGAAGTCTGGGAGCAGGGCTCCAGCATGACTGACCTCTAATGAGAACCTTCTTCTGGGTTGCAGTTGGCCATATTCTCATTTAAACAAATGACCCAATTCTGTAGTTAAATCAGCCATATATAAAGAAGATTCATGCTGGAAAAAATTCATTTTGAGTGTTGTAAATATATGCAATGATTGAATGCAAAAAATAAGAAATAAAATAAGATTTCACAAAGTTCATAAAGACTCAAAAAATCTTTTGTAAGATATGTGTGTGTGTTATCTACGTGTAAATATCACATACATAGTGAAACTCCTTGAAAGATTATGATGCTTTTGCATTTAGTTGCTCATTTGAGCCTGATAACATAAGCAAGGAGGAAGAATTCTATAGCATAGAGATTGAGACAAGTACTTCTCAATGAGATCTGAGTTCTACTTAAGTTCCACATTAACACAGACTGTCATGTTTTCTATTATGCCTACAATATTTAGCAGATTGCCTAGAAAGAGTGCATTTTCAGTAAATGATAGGAGGTTTAAAAAGAGGGCAAAGGGTGGCAGGTGGTAGCACAGTGGTAATGCAACTAGACTCATATGGAAAAGATGCTGGGTTTATGTCCCAGGACCTCTCTGAGCATGCCGGGTGTGCATCCGTATGCTTGTGATCCAGCCTGGCTGAGACAAAGGATGCATTATAGCATGGAGATCCTGTTGAGTTCTCTTTCTCTGTATCCAAAGAAATTTTTTTCTTTTTTTTTTTTTTTT
>NW_006203618.1:448597-464378 GCF_000334495.1 Tupaia belangeri chinensis
CTGCAGTTTGAATCCCAGACCCAGTGGCTTGAAACTCATGCTGGGGGTGTGTGCGTGCATGCCCCCAACCCCTAGAGGAGAGTGGAGGAGACAAGATTGTAGCATGACCATTCCCCAGGGGGGGTTGATTTCTTGCTTCCCCTCTCTCTGTCTCTCTGGTGAGCACATGTACCTTATAACAAAATTTCTATAAAAGAAAGAAAGAGGAAAAATGAACCCTTGACAAACCAGTAAGTTAAAATATGACTTAGGAAGGTCCCTTCAATGAGCCTCACTTCAATAATCTAAAAAAAATGAGGACAATATCCACCCTCTAGAGTTGTGAGGATTGACTGAGATGGTATGTGTTAAGTGCATAGTGCACAGATAAGGATAGTGAGGTTCAGAAAGCTTTTGTTGCTCATCCAATGTTGTAGTGCATGTCAGTGTTGGAAGAAGGACCCTAACTCAGGGCTTCCTGACCATCCACCTGGGAGAGCAGTTAACTAGCCTCACTCACAGAACACTGCCACATACAGCCTAAATGAGCACAGATAATTGTGATCGTGAGCTGTATTACTAAAGAGAGGCACAGTGTGGTGGAATTCAAAGCTCCTAAAATATTATTCTTCTCCTCAGTAACATGAGTAGAAAAGTCCCTTGTGAAAGGCATTGCCATTTCAGAGTCCATCCTTTATGGAAAATGCTCTGCCTTACCTATTACTTATCTACAACCCATAAAAAAGGCATTTGATCACTTTAAATCCTCTTCTCCACTTGGCTTTCATTGCAAAAACTGGTCAAGTTAATTGGAACAATTAAGGTGCTCCTGGGGGATAATTACCCCTTTTACTTTCTGTGTATGAACAGGAAGGAGGATGGCTGGTCCTGAAAATGGAATCCCTGTGGCACACTGGGAAGGAGAATTAGAAACAGAGTGAGATGTAGTCCAGAATGTCTTTTCTCTTGTACTTAATGTAATTAGCCAATAAAAGCATATGCAGTCTGTTCTATATCCCTCCCCTCAATTTATACAACTTAGAGGACATAGAAATGATTCAGCATCTGAACCAAGGGACAGCCAATGTCTGAGTCAAGGAAGTCAGGTGGGCAAAAGGGCACAAGAGACTTCTGCACAAGCATCAACCACATGCCACATCACCACACCGTGATTATCTGATTATCTTCAAGTCCTTCCACTGAGATTGAGAAATAGTAGCCATTGATGAGCTCCTTTACTTTCTTTTCTTGACTCCAGCCCTGACACAACAGGAATCTCCTTTTAGGATTCTGCCCAATGATAAAACTCCACCTCCCCTCCAAAATAATTTCTCAGCCCTGAGGATTGTTGCCCTGCCTTAAACACCACAACCACTCCTGGGATTTAGGAACTAAGAAGTATTCCCCGGTGGGATTTAAAGTCTACTCAGAAAAGTGACAGAATATGTCCTCCTCTACTTTAAAAGCTGTTATAAACTGTAGTGTCCAGCAAATTAGACTAGGTGTCTGATAGCAGAGAACATTCTCTTTCCTCTCCAACTTGTGTAATTAGCACATTATGAAATGCATTGTATTCAGGTTGAGTCACTTGAGCACAGTGTGATTCAGAGACACTTTAGGTGTCAATGTGAATGGACTCATTTGTACACTGAATACATTTCTCACAACCAGTCAGTAATTAAAATTGCAAGTTAGGCATAAGTATCATGATGGGATTGGGCCAGCACATGGTGTGGTAGCTAAGGTGCTGGACTTCCACATGGCTAACCTAGGTCCAAGTCCCAGACCTGGTGACTTGAAAATCAGATGGACATGTGTGCGTGAGTGCCCAAAATCCCAGGAGGAGAATGGAGGAGAAGGGATTGCAGTGTGGCCATCCTGCCATGGTGGTTTCTTACTTACCCTCTCTCTAGTGAAAGCACATACCCTATGGCTAAAACCATTAAGAATAAGATACTCTGTTGGGTTATTAAGAAGGAAAACAGAAAACTTCAGCAACCACAAGTGTATGGCTTATTGGCTTCTACTAAGCAAGCTAGAATCACCTGCCCACTTACTGCTCCAATTATACTAAAATGTTTAAATACTTGAGATGGTCATATCATGGAAAGAGTCTGAAACAATTCTACCTTTTTGGGTGCTTAAATTTAGCATTTAAGAAATAAGGAATGAAAAAGGGCAGAGTACAAATGGCTTTGGTAACAGTGTCACCATTCCTATGTAACCTTGAAGAAAATACTTCAATCTGTGAATATTTATTTCCTCTTCTATAAATAGAAGTGATAAATTTTCTCTTGTAAATTTATTGTGAAGACTAAACAAGGCCTTGGATGCAAGTTGCCTACCAGAGGACCTATTGTAGAGAAAATGTATCCTAAAGGTGAGTTCTCATGCCTCTTTCTAAGAAGATTGTTGATCAGGACCAGCAGTTAGCGTAATGGCTATGTCGCTGGACTCCCACGTAGTCGACCATGGTTTGAGTCCCAGGGCTGGCGGCTCAAAACTCACACCCGGCGCGTATGCGTGCGTGCCCAAGATCCCAAGAGGAGAACAGAGGAGAAGGGATTGCGGCATGACCATCCCCCCGGGGGGTGATTTCTCGCTTTCTGTTTCTCTGTCTCTCTCTGTCTGTCTGGTGAGCGCACGTGCCTATAGCAAAAACCTCTCCAAAAAAAAAAAAAAAGAAGAAGATAGTCAATCAATGAAATGAGTCACAAAACTCTCTTAACACATGTGAACTTTTCTAAAGAAGAGGTCTGTAACTTATATCCAAAGCTTGAAGCTCCAAAGCTTAAGAACTACCATAGTACGCTGACAATCTTAAAAGTAGGAAAGCCCCTTATTCATTACTAAATACAAAGCACCACATTAGTTTGAAACACGAATCAAGTGGCTTTCCAAGAAGCAAATGTGAATTCATGTGTTGCTGAGCAATTTGGTTTGATTAACAAAGGAGGATTGATTTTGCATCTATTATGAACCAAGCCTTGTACTAGGTACAAATTATAGCAATAAGAGCAATAAATATGGTCATAATAATGATAATAATTATTGTCATAGAGCTCTTTATATTTGCTAAGGATTGGACAAAGTATTTTAGGCCTATTAATTTATTTAACCACAGGGACCAGCTGGTAGTATGGTGATTAAGGCTTTGGACTCCCACATGGTTGACCATAGTTCAAGTCCTGGACCTGGTGGCTTGAAAATCATTCCAGGCATGTGTGCTCAAAATCCCAAGAGGAAAATGGAGAAGAAGGGATTGCAGCATGGCCACCCTCTCTGGAGGGTGATTTCTCACTTTCCCTCTCACTGTCTGTCCATCTGGCAAGCACACACAACCTATGGGGGGAAAAAAACTTAAAAAAATAAATTTATTTAACCACCAAGCAATCCGACAAATAACTATCACTATTATTACCCCACTTTTAGACATAATTAAAAAGCAGAGAGGTTAAGAATTTTGCTTACTTATTACACAACTAGTAAGTGATGGAGCTGAGATATGAACCTAGCAGTACAATAAATAAGTCTGAGAAACATTTATATCTTGAAGGAGTCCACCATACCCATCACTGGATTTTTAAAATTACATACTCTGGGAAATTTGGGCTTGACACTACCTATTACTGGTGTGCCTTTAAACAAGTTCTTTCAATTCTCTAGCTGGGTTTACTCATATATTTAAGAATTCTAGTGGAAATGTAAAGTTTTTCAACCACTTTGAAAACATTCTGGTAGTGCTTCAAAAGTTCGACATGGAATTACCATGTGACCTATCAATTCTACTGATGGATACACACTCAATAGAAATAAAAATATATATCCACATAAAATAGCATATATAAATATTCATAACAATATTATTTATGATATAAAAAAGTGAAAACAACTCAAATGTCCATAAACATCCACACAATAGAATGCTATTTGACAACAAAAAGGAATTATATACTAATGCATGCTATAACATGGATGAACCTTGAAAACACACTCAGTGAAAAATGCAGGACACAAATTACCATGTATTTCTTAATTCCATTTATATAAAATTCTAGAAAATGTAAATTAGTCTATATTGACAAAAAGCAGCCCAGTAGGGCGCATGTGCTCGCCAGACAGACAGAGGGAGACAGAGAGACAGACAGCGAGAAATCACCCAAGGGGGATGGCCATGCTGCAATCCCTTCTCTTCCATTCTCCTCTTGGGATCTTGGACACGCACGCACACACACCCAGCGTGAGTTTTAAGCTACCGGGCCTGGGACGTGAACCACAGTCAACTACATGGGAGACCAGCGACATAGCCATTACGCTAACTGCTGGTCCCAAGCCCAGTAGTTTCTTAGAACAGAGCAATGGTAAAGGGAAATGGTGGGAGGGATTACAAAGTGGAGTGAAGAAACTTCATCTCAGTTGTATTCATGGTCTCATAGGTATATTCCTATGTTAAAACTTATCAAATGGCACATTTCAAAGCATATAGTTTATTGTATGTCTATTATATCTTGATAAAGCTACTTTTAAAATTGGGGATAATAGGTGTAAACTCTAGGCTTAAGATTGAAATAAGATCATTTATGTGAAAGTACCAAGAATAGTGCTTTAAAGTAATTAAAACATATGGGCAGTCAGTCTGAACAGACAGTTCTTGAAAGAAGATATGCAAATGCCTAAGAAGTACATGAAAAAATGCTCAACATCACTAATCAGCAAGGAAATGAAAATGAAATCACAATGAGGTATCATCTTACCTCAGTTAGGATGGGTGATTTAAAAAAAAATTAAAGAATAGTGTTAGTGAGGTTGTGGAGAAAGGGGAGTGCTCATGCACTGTCAGTGGGAATGTAAATTTACATTAGTACAGCCATTATGGAAGACATTTTGGTGGTTCCTAAAAAAACTAAACATAGAACTACCTTATGATTCAGCCATCTCACTGCTAGGTATACACCCAAGGCAAAGGAAATCAGTTTGCTGAAGACATAAAAGTGCACTCCCATATATATTGCTCCCACTGTTCCCAGTAGCTAAGAAATGGAATTAACCCAAGTATCCAACAACTGATGAATGGATAAAGAAAATGTATATATATATATATATGCAATGAAAGATTAATAAATTAAAGGATAAAATCCTGTCATTTGAGGCAACATGGACAAACCTGGAGGAAATAATGCTAAGTGAAATAAGCTAGGTGCTGAAACACAAATACCATATGTTCTCACTAATTTGTGGGAACTAAGATTCAATTGCACAGAAATGGAGAGAAAATGGATGGATAAAAGAGGCTAGAAAGGGGAAGAGTGTAGGAGGATAGGGAGAATTTGGTTAAAAGATACAAGAGTGCAAGTAGTTAAACAGAATGAGTTCTAGAGCATTAAACAGCATAGAATAAATATCACTGGTGACAATCCAATGTATTTTTTCAAAATAGCTAGAAGAGAGGATTTTAACTGTTTACAACACGAACTAATGATAAATGTTGGAAATGGTGGATGTGTTTAGTGCTCTGATTTGATCACCATACATTGTATTCATGTTTTGAAAACTACACCCTACCCCATAAAAATAGACAACTATTATATGGCAATTAAAAGATAGAATAGAGGCCAGACAGTGGTGCAGTAATAATGCAGTTTTGTGAGATGCTAATCTACATAAGAAGTTCCAGGTTTTCATTTGGAGACCTTCTTGGACGTGCCAGGTGCACACATATCCATGAGCTGAGGTTGAATGAAATTGACGGTAGATTATGGCATGAAGACCTTGTAGAGGGAATCTCTCTCTCTCTCTCTCTCTCTCTGTATCTCTCACTTAAGGAAAAAAAAACAACTTTTAAAAACATTTAACAAAAATAAATTAACACAAAAATTTTAATGTACAAATGAGAATGAAGTAAATAGGAATTCTAATTGTAAGGAATGAAGAATGTTCTTGTGCAGAGGCATGACATGGCAAGAATCTCATTAAAGCCATTATAGAAGTCCAGTCTTAGTTATCCTGCCTTCATATATACTTGAACAATTAGCAAATGATAAAGTGCCCTAGTTTACAAGAACAAGTAGATACATACACACATACACATAGGAGACTTGAAAATGTTTATGGCAAAAATGGAATTAAAGTTTATTTTTTTTTATTTTTCAATGAATGTTTTGAAGACTCCTGGGACCAGCAGTTAGCATAATGACTATGTTGCTGAGCTCCCATGTAGTCGACTGCAGTTCGAGTCCTGGACCCAGTGGCTTAAACTCACGCCGGCCTGTGTGTGAGCATGCTCAAGATCCTGAGAGGAGAATGGAGGAGAAGGGATTGCGGTGTGGCCATTCCGCCTTGGGGGGTGATTTCTCGCTTTCTGTCTATCTGTCTCTGTCTTTCTGGCAAGTGCATGCACCCTATAGCAAAAAATCCTCTCAAAAAAAAAAAAAAGACTCCATTTGTATCTAAGTATGTATATGTGTAGAAGTATACATGTATGTACAACATGTATATGTAACTATGCATATAGTTGAAGACTTATTAAGATGAGTTCCAACCTGGCCTCACGATTAGTGTCACTTCAGTGTCAGCAAAATGAAGGCTATGGTGAAGAAAGGGAGTAGAATCAACTTCAGTGAGGCATAAGAAATAATCATTAAAATGTATGATTCAAAGTGAAATTATAGATATTTTAAGTCCAAGTTTATATCCATGAGATAGAAATTAAAATGTTGAGACATTCAGAAATCTTAGAGCTATATCCAGATTCCTGGATGAAGTCATTTTATTTTGAAATCTCCTTTTTGTCAGTGTTCTCTGCTTAAACTACAAATTTAATTTTAGGAGATGCTAAAGAAGTGGTGGCTAAGTGTATCAAAGTAATTTATCAAGTACTATAAATTGAATAGTTTAATCCCGAACAAGGAATTTTAATAATAGTGCCTTAATAAATCTCTAAGTATATGACGAAAAGTTACTTATAGTCATTTTAGCTTTAAAAGAGATATGCATAGTCTTTTCTTTGAGATCATAATAGATATTAGACCTCTAGGGAAATATGAGAAATGAGGAATATAAAGATTATTTTTTAATAATTATTGCTAATATTACAATAGTCTCAAGTTCTGGATATTAGAGCTCTTGCTTTGAGTCTAGACAAGCTTAAATTAGATTCTCAGTCCTGCCACTTTGCAGCGTAAACACATAGCATTAGGCGAGTGCTTAGCCTTTCTGGACTTCATTTTACTATTCTGCGAAATGGTGCTAATGTCAGTGCCTACCTTTGGAGTTGTTCTGTGGATTGAACAAGTTCATGTATGCTGAAAATCAGGAATGATGCTGGGTGCACAGAAGTCCACTTAACAAATAGGAACCATTATAAAAGTATAATTGGGCCATATGGGAGTTTCACTTTATTTCCATTTCATTTCCTGATCCTAGGCAGAAGTGACAGCCCTGGGTGGTTAGCTCAATGGTGGGTGTATGTAGTGACCTAAGGAAGGAACCTAGAATTGGGGTGAGGGATCACAACCTCAGTTCTGGAGACTCAATGCTAATCGTACAACTCTGCTGAACAAACCGTCATCATAACATATAAAGCATAGCACTGACTCCACTTTCAAAAACTTGAGGGGTAACAGCTTTATAAAAATAATGCAAGTTGTTAACATTTTTGACAACTCCCTAAGTGCCCTGCCCTATTTGATACACCATACATGTGCCATAACATTGCATCCTCAGAAATAACCTGTGAGGTAAGCACAAGAACACCTAGGTATAGGCAAGAAAACCACTGCCTTGTCTCAAAGGAAGGCACTGTCTAGGGTCTTTCTGCCGCCATCTACATCCTTAGGCATTTCAGGCAAAATGGGCTGCCTTCCTTTAGCAGTAAACTTTGTGTGAGCATGAGTGTGTGTGTGTGTGTGTGTGTGTGTGTGTGTGTGTGTGTTAGTGTGTACATGTGCATTTGGATATGCGTTTGTGTGTTTGACAGCATTATGTATGCATAGAAATGAATTGATTGTTCTTGAAGTCTTTCTCTGATTGGGCCCCCATCTATTTTGCAGACATTTGTTTTTTATATGAAAGGACTGTCGTCAGCAACCTGGTGATGCTTTTCCTCCCAACAACCATAGCAACAGTCTTTGTGAACTAAAATAAGTTTGATATGAATCCTCAAACTGGAGTTTTGACAGGTAGGTGAGAAAAACAGATCAGTGAGTACATTACACCCACCACGCTGTAATGTAACTCTCTCTCTCTCTCTCTCTATATATATATATACATATATATATATAATATATATTTATAACTATATATTTATATCTATATAATGTTGGTTTTATATATATATATATCAATGCTGAATATATATATATATGTATACATACATATATATACATACACATATATATATATAAATTGCCCTTTTTTGACTTGCATTTATTTTTCTTTATTTTTATTTTTTTGAGAGGCTCTTCGCTATAGGACGCGTGCACTTGCCAGACAGATAGAGAGAGACATAGAGACAGAAAGCAAGAAATCACCCCCCAGGGCGAATGGTCATGCCGCAATCCCTTCTCCTCCATTCTCCTCTCGGGATCTTGGGCACACACGCACACGCGTCCGGCGTGAGTTCTAAGCTACCGGGTCTGGGACGCGAACTGCGGTCGACTACGTGGGAGTCCTGCGACATACCCATTACGCTAAATGTGGGTTCCCTTTGACTTGTCTTTAATATTAACATACCAACAAACTAGCCAGCTGTCCCCTTTCCCCAGAGAGTAAACATATCATGGGGTGGCCATGGGTGAGGTCACCTGCGTGGTGCTAGTTGGTGGCCTGCAGACATTCTTTTTCTTGCACACAAATCTTCTCGCTGAGACTGAGAATGTTGAGAAGTCTCTAATTCTCTAGGGATCCTAGGCCTGTCAAGACCACACAGAGGAACCAGCAGTTAGCATAATGGTTATGTCGCTGGACTCCCACATAGTCGACCGCGGTTCGAGTCCTGGACCTGGTGGCTTAAAACTCATGCAGGGCGCATATGCTTGCATGCCAAGATCCTGAGAGGAGAACAGAGAAGAAGGGATTGCGACATGGCCATCCCCCCTGGGGGGTGATTTCTTGCTTTCTGTCTGTATGTCTCTGTCTGTCTCTTCAGTAAGCACAAGCTATAGCCAAACTATTAAGAAAGAAAAGAAAGAAGAAAGAAAGAAAAAAGAAAGAGAGAAAGAGAGTAAAAGAAAGAAAGAAAGAAAGAAAGAAAGAGAAAGGAGAAAGGAGAAAGAAGAAAGAAAGAGAAAGAAAAACAAAGTGCATAACAGACTAGATTCAAAAAAAGAAAAAATGCATCCTAAAACAAGGACTCAACAGTATGGTTCATTGTCAAGAGAAATGACCAAGGATATCTCAAGACCTAGACTGACACAAAGGCAAGTGGAGTGCAATTGGGCATAGAAGGGAATGACCTAGGGGTAGGTGCACGTCAGAAAGTCAAGGGAGGCAGATATTGTAAAAGCACTTATAAAGGAGATTACAGTTAAGAAGGAGAATGAGGAATGCTATGTGAGCATAAAACAGGAATTAAACAGGACAAGAGCATAAGATGAAAGCAATAGCAAGTGTATAACTCTTAAAGAGATTCCTAGTGTCTATGGCATAAATAGACATGTCAAGTTTTCTGCTGATGCTCTGGTTTACTATACTGATGTAGAAAACTTCTGGAAGACAACTCTCTTCTGGTTTGTCCTACTATGAGGAAAGAAGGCCTTTGCTGTAGAGCTATGAAAAGCTTCTCTTCTATGCCACAGGTCCCCAGAGGGCTTTTGATGGAAGTCAGGAAGATTCTGTGACATTTGAGGCCCAAGGGCTTGTCCTGAAACTACTGTCTGGCATGCAGAGAATCCACTTACAATTAAAAAACCATGAGTCAAATGAGCCCTCTTATGAGAAAATATGCCAAGAGGGAGCCTGGAGGAGAAAGCCTGTGGAAGATTATATTATTGTTCAAATTCTCCTGCATATCCTATAGAAAGAGCTATGCATCTCTACTCTGCTAGGCTTAGCCATGCAACTTCATTTGGACAATAGAAAATAGGCAGAAGTGGGACTAAAAGATGATGTAATGGTTACAACTTTGTATTCCCATGTAGTTGACCACAGTTTGAGTCTCAGATCCAACAACTTAAAACTCACACAGGCACATGTGCATGCCTGCTGAAAATTCCAACAGGACAATGGAGGAGAAGGCATTGTGGTGTGGCCATTCTCCTGGAGGGCGGGGTGGGGGGTGATTTCTTATTTTCTGTCTCTCTTATCTGTCTGGCCAGCACATGCACACTATAGCAAAAAATCTCTCTTAAAAAGAAAATAGACAGAAGTGATCCATAGCACATCAGAAGCACAACCTTGAAAGACATAGTACTGTATGCACTGCCTTTCTCTTCCTTCTGCTGTGATATTAACAATGCTCTGGGGACCAGCAGTTAGCGTAATAGCTATGTTGCAGGACTCCCATGTAGTCGACTGTGGTTCGCATCCCGGACCTGGTGGCTTAAAACTCACGCTGGGCGCATTTGTGTGCGTGCCCAAGATCCCGAGAGGAGAACAGAGGAGAAGGGATTGCGGCGTGGCCATCCCCCCTAGGGGGTGATTTCTCACTTTCTGTCTCTCTCTCTGTCTGTCTGGCGAGTGCATGAGCCATATAGCAAAAATCTCTCTCTCAAAAAACAAAACAAAACAAAACAAAACAAGACAAAACAAATGCTCTGCAAGGCACAGTTCCATAAGTACAGGTAAGGAAGACTTGCAGCCAACCCATAGTGGAGATGAGACGTGAGCCAGAAACCAGCCTTCACTATTATAAGCCACTTAGATTTAGGATATTTGTTATCACAGCATAAGCTGACTGATAAAGGATGTTTTTTCCTTTTGTTTTTAATTTATTGCCAGAAAGTACATCCCCACACCAGAGAAAGAGAGAGATAACACTCTAATGGGGCTTGGTCATGTCATAATCCCTTTTCTTCCATTTCTCCATCCCACCTAGACCTGGGCATGAATGTAGATGTGTTTGGCATGTTTTTCATGCCAAGAGATATAGAGGGGGTGGGATTCAAACCAATCAGTCCTGTGGAATCCAGCCTGCTTGGGGACTGACTCAGATAAAAGGTTCTTCTATCAGGTGACTATGGAGATCCTGCTTTAGAGAGAAGTTTTCCATGATGAGCTAAGGATAGCTAATAATTGAGCACTTAATTAGTCATGAATTTCCACCAAAGCAAGATCAATACTTTGGCTCTGAGCCTAAAGATGCTTATTACTTTGTGCATCTAACAAAATTTTATTAAAATAAACTATTCTTGTTGAAGTAAAACTATGCTCACTGCCTTTATTCACTTTCTAGTCAGCAAGTGTCAAAAGGAAAATTACAATGTTATCTAGTAACTATAGAGGGTGGTCTGACTGAAGAAGAGATAATGCATTCAGACAAAAATCTAAATTCTTACCTGACCTCTAAGAATGCCATTTTCCCCTCCCTTTGTTTAATAATCTAGTCCAATTGTCTTTATAAAGTTGAAGATTTCAGAATAGTTTTTGTTTATAATGAGTGTACAAAAGGGATGGAGTTTTCAAATAAAAATGAAGTTTATGATATTAACCAAGGCAAACTTCTAAAGAGAGGCTTTATAATGCAAAATCCAAAGCATTGCATGTTTGAGGACCATTTCAAGGTCCTGCTTTCACAGACAGATTTTCAGAGACATAAGCCTTCATCTCCTATCTACTCTCCCTTCCTGCCTCTTTGCTATTTATTCTCTCCTACAGTGGGCCATGATGGACATCCACAACAGTCAACCACATAAGAGACTGTTTACTGAGATCCATGAATGTGCTACACACAATAGGGAGGAACCACAGTGCCTAAGGCTTCATACATCTTTGAGAATCATATGCTCCACTATTCAGTTAAGAAGTGAAATCTCCTTATCTACCACAGGCCAAAAGCCCAAATGACAAGTCTGAAAACTGGACCAAGATTGAGGACAGAAAAACTAGAGCCTGGTGCTTGCTAATTGCCCCCACTTAAAGGTAAACAAATTCAGGTGAATGGGTAGATTCTGTCTAGGAGGTTCAGGAAAGGCTTTAGAACTGCAGCATGAGACAGTTAGTGGGTGGAAAAGTCCCCTTGTAAACAGTACTGTCCAGGCCCAGAAATAAACCAGATGAGTTTCTCTTTCTAGGAACACCAGGTTAACAGGGATAATAAGAATGCACTAACGAGCTTGCATAACAAATGGCTAATGTTCATAGGATGAAAGTGCTCTGTTAGCATTGCTACAGTAACCTCTGCAACCCACAGATACCTCTGGCTTCAGAGACTTTAAGAATTCACCTGATGGAGAAGCAGATGCTGCTGCCTGTCCTCAAGTTCTGGATGACATGGACTGAGTTCTAACCGGTAACAGATTTGCCCAGCCCCAACCCAGCTCTAACTGGGTTCCCCTGACAATCCACATGGTGGAATCAGTGTGAGCCCTGGGACTGAATGCTCTCCAAAGCTATAAAGACTGTGATCTTGGGCACTGTTAGTCCCAAGAGTTCAAAAGGAACGCACTTTGATGCTAAGGCATAGTTGGCAATATGGCCATCAACATTTATTTTCATTTTATTTTCACACTTTAGAGGATTTTATTTATTTTAAAACTAGAGTGACTCATTTTAAATTAAAGTGTTGCATGCAATTAATTAATTACCACCAGGAAGTTCTTCCTTAATCTTCAGAATCAGCAGGACTCCTTCAGGGGAATGCCTCTTAAGCCCAGAATGAAATGGAATCTCTGACCTCCAAGCCACTGGGATCACCTTGGAATTTAGTCCAGTTAAAGATAGACCTCCTAATTATTATGGCTTCAAACAATGATGTTTTCTTTAGGATTCTCATTCTAATCCAGTGAAAGGAGCTATATAAATCACCAAGTGAACTATACTCAGTCTTATTCCTCCCCCACTCTTACACCCACATCCTCACCAGATCAAAGGATCAAAGCCAACTCCAAGTAAAACTGGTATTTGTTTTGCTAGAAAATTAGTTGTCAAAAGAATTTCACTGAAGGTCTTAGATATTCACAAGATATTAACAGAGATTCCACCCCCCACAAAAAAAAGCTAAAGCTGTTTTGACAGAACTCAAAAGATTATGTAACTGTTGGCGATCTGCAGCACTGTAACCGATACATCTGAAGTAATTTGTACTTAATTAGCATAGAAGGTTATTTAAATATTGGAAATTTCAGTATGTCAGGATGACTTTGAATTGGTAGGTTTTGTGTATCAAAAATAAGGTTGGAAACTGAAACTGTAGTAAGAGATTAGGTGGCAGAATGAATGAAGACAAGATTCCCTACATTCTTGATTTTGTTTTTAACCCAGCCATGCTGCAATTAACAACCCCTCAGAGAACAGAGCTCCTTTATGACAAGCTCAGCTGTGGGAAAGCAACCAACAAAACACCACTTCTGAGAAAGGGGAAGCGATGTCAGGGAGTGTCATCTGCTGACGTTTGTTCCCACTCTCACTCCCCTCCCACTCAGAGAACTAGGAACCTTCCTGTCCTCTGACCTCTGAACTACAAAAGCAGCACAGGCCGTGGGGCAGGGGCTGCTGAGAGCTCAGTATCAACGGTACATTAGAGAGGTCTGAATGCATTAGATTTGCGCTAGCAGAGATGTCTGTGGATATGGGAGCTGCTGAAACCAGGGAGGCAGGCAGAGTGTAGGAGGATGGGGAGACTGAGACTGACAGACAGGCAACAGTGGTAGGAACCAGGGAGTGTAGCTGGGAGGAGAGAAGAGTTGGTTGCAGAACAGTTATTTCCAGATAAGAAAAGGGATGCTGTGTGCACAAGGACAATTCATCAAGGTAACAACACTGGAACTTTGTGCTGTATCTATCCATCCATCCATCCGTGCACCCATCTGTGCATCCATCATCTATGCAGCAGTTTTTATAGCCAACGTAGAAAGAAGAGCTTTGAGATGTGTGATTTCAAGCAACAGCCAGCAGGTGGGGAAATGTTTTAGGCAAATAAAGGTTTGCAGAAATCACACTGCTGTTCCTATTATTCAGAACCTCCTCATACTTCGAGTCTAGTGCCTTTTTTACCCTTAGGCAGCTAGAAAAATAGAAATAACAAACAGACAAAATTGATCAACTATTAGTGTCACAGACTTGTGAACTAGGAATGTTTTCCACAAGATGTGCCAGCATTGTTCACTATTAGGAAACAAAGGGCCAAGCTTCCATGTAGTCCCAATCTTCATGAAGGAAATTCAGATCACTCCATATTCTGCCATTTACCATCACTGCCGAAATGAACCAATTGTTATTCTGTTCCAAATAAATCATATTTGGGTCAATTGCAGGTTTTGCAGGTAAAACCTTAATAAATGAATAGAATTATACCAGGAGCCTAAACTCATGATTGCCATGCTACAGAAATAATAACTACAAATTACTTATTATGTTCCAATAGTTTCGTCTATTTCATCTCAAGCAATCCCCATGACAATCCTCAAGTTAAATATTATCTCAGTTTTACACATGAGGAAACAGAGGCTCAGGACAGTCACATAGACAGTAAAGGATAAGGTTGAGTCCCAAACCAAATCTCTCTCCATTACACTATGCTTCCGGAATCTCTCCTATCCCTCCCAGATTCATTGCAAGAGCGTTTCTACAAATCATTTCTTCAGAGCTGCCAACAGATGTGTGGGGAAAGGGTTCAATGTCGAATATATTAAGGAAACTGGTTTAAGGGACATTAGGTTCTTTATTGCAGGATTTCTCAATACCTTAACAGACAAAAGTCATAGCACTTATTTTCAATGTTAAGCACCTCTAAATGCAGTGCATGGAAAATGCCTTGAAAAAAAAAAAAAAAACTACAACCCACTTTAAAGTCTCTCTCACAAATAAACAGCTTCTGAATACATAGGGACAAGACCTTCTACAAGCAGGGAGCTCAAAGGTGCTGTGCTTTTGCATCTTGGCTCCAGCCCAGCGGAGATGCAGGCTGCCCATGTCCTGTTGGGGGACCAGGGGCAGACAGAGTTTACATCCACGAAACCTTCCTAGCAAACGCACGAAAAGCTGCGCTGCCTCCGGGACAATCCATGACCTCCGAGACAGTAGGGCAGCTGAGCGTGATGAGGAAGGGCACTGTCTCTCTGATTCCCAGGGCCTGTCATTTCCCCAGGGCTGGTGGAGCCTGGGGATTGGAGGGCAAGAAGCCCAGTCATAGTCTAAAGGAATGATACTGAATGGGCCTTGTGTGCTGAACAGAAAGGAGAGGGAGCTTTCCTCACTGGTCCCTGGCAAGCTGCCAGACCTGAAGTAAGTACTGTATATGGTGAATCATTGTCAGCATCAGCATTGCCAGATGCTGGGCAATGCATGTAAAAGAGGCTGCATTTGGAGACGTGGATTTCCTCAACAGAGCTTGAGTCTCCCTCTCCATTCCTGCCTCTAGCTTTGCCTTCTCCAACCCACTCTCCACGCAGATGCTCAAGAGATCATTCTGAAGTAGATATCTGACTATATCCTTCCTTTCTGTAAAACCTTTAATAGTTCCAGAAATGGCTGTTCCACAGGGTTAATGAACTTGTCCAAAGCCTTGTGGCTCCTAGCTCCTAGAAGGAAGCCTTGTCACAGATCTGCCTTATGTCAAAGCTTACCTACCACTTACCCTTACCTACCACTGCTTTAACCCACAATTGCTTATCTTGGTCCCACCTGGGTGGCTTTTGAGCTCATTTGG
>NW_006203618.1:464420-502426 GCF_000334495.1 Tupaia belangeri chinensis
CTAAGCCAACTGACAATATTTCTCAGTATTCACCTTCTTCCACCAAATCTTATTTATCCTTCTGTGTCTCATTCCCTCATTAGACTGCAAGCTTGTTCAAGCCAGGGAATATACATTATTGATTTTTGTGTCCCAGCCTATAGCACAGGGCCCAGCCTGTAGTAAATGTGTGCTGAATGGATAATATAAAATTTCCCAGGGCCCCTGTCTTGAGCTGCTTGTCAAAATCAGTATTTTGGCTAACTCAAAATACTGATTTCTAGCATTTGTGGTCCTTAAGACCCAAGCCAATAAAACTAAATTGATATTGAAACCAGAATAAAAGAGGCAAGATGGGGATTAAAATGATTCAAAATGGAGGTGCAATATGCCTGATTCTGAGATAAGAATGATACAGTTTCCAGATAATACCCTAGATTCCTCTGTAAAAGGGCTTCCCACATGGTCTAGATGAAATCTATTTTTCAAAAGATAGTGTTTTCTTCTTTCCTGTTGCTATCCTTAAAAATTGAATTTTCAGTTACTCACCACTGAACTTGAAAGTAAGAACATTTTAAACATCTATTTACCTTGTTCTCTGTATTTCATCAGCTCCACTTTTTATTTTAGCTAATAAAAATATACAATAACACTGAGTACTCACCATAATAATATAGCAAAAATCTAATGCAACTAGATGTCTTTTTCTTTTAAAATGTACCTTCTAATCCTCAATTGACTCTGGCCCAGACTTCTTTAGGGAGGTGCAGACTAATGTTCTTCATAGAAAAGGCCATTTTGGTCTAAGGGTAGTGATGCAGCCACAGGTTATCAAATAATATGCTATTGTCAAATTAAATTTCTTGGTTCTAAAAATAAAATACTTCCAATCTAAATTTCATTTCAGACACACAGTGAATGATTTGTGTGTCATTGTACACACACACTAGCCAATTCCAGTACAGAAGGGATTCGTGTCAAAGTTCTAGCAGCTCTGGGTCATGAAAGTGAGTTTCTCTTGACTCAGAATTGCTTTTAACTGAAAAGAAGGTGCAGCTTTTAGCAATAGAGAAGGGAAATGATTAGGATACTACAGGGGACAGATAGGATTTCATTGTTTTCTCTGATCCCATGCATCGGTTAACAGTCCTATATTGGTGTTAAAACCTTGCCTAGATTCTTCACTATTACATCCTTGACCTCAGCTTAGGCACACAGTAGGATCTCAGTAAAGGTGTGATGAATGGGTCATCCTGGTGTGACATTAGTAAGTCAATACTCCTTGATGCTGAAGTCATATGGAAAGGTCCTGGGTTTGTGTACTGATGTCTCTCTTTGCACACCAGGTAGTGCATTCCTGTCGTATAGTCTGGCTGAAGCTGGAAGTGAGATCTTGGTGAGAAGAATCTGTTGGGTGTGTCTGTCTGTCTTTCTTTTAATGTCTCTCAGAAGAAATAAATGAATGAATTTAAAAAAAAATATTAAATGAATAAATGCCATTGGATGAAAGGAAACCTAGGAAATGTGTAGCATTTAGAGAATTGAGTGCATGTGTAGGTCAGAAACTCAGATGCTAAAGCCTAACTGCTTAGTTTCCAACCCCAGTTCTGATCTTGACTATCTGTGTGATCTTGAGTGAGCTCCCTAACTTTGTGCCACCATTTCTTCATCTGTAACATTACAATACTAATCACCCACCTCAAAGAATTGTTGGGAGGATTGATTTTAAAACATGAAAATCACCTAAAACAGGGCCTGAATAATAGTAAGTACTCAATAAGAGTCTACTTTAAGACTCAATTATTGCTTTGCAGCCCTTAATGCAGAGTAGTGTGAACATCCATTGTGCACCAAAGTCTATGTAACTGGTCTAGAAGAATCTCCTCTTTAGCTTCAGGAGCTATGCTTTACTGGTCTTCAGTGGCTATCAACAGCAGCTTCTCAATAAATGAGGACTGTCTAAATCGATGGATGCTTTATTCAGCTGTCTGAGCTCATTGGCATCCTTACAAATATATGCCCTTCTATAGCTACTCTTTCCATTTCAACAATCCCTCGAGACTCTGGCTTCAACTCTCCACTTGGAACCTTCTTGTTCTTCTCCAATTCCCTTGGCACAGACTTGGATTTGGAGTTTCTATCTTCCTAGCCCCTTCAGTTTGATGACTTAGTGGACTATCTGCCAATCTCTATCATCATTTTTCCTCAGGGTAACTTTTCTTAGATAGCATCTTGCTGGTTTCACAAACTATATTTCCAGGACAAATGATAGTTTATCCAAGATTACTGCAGTGACAGATCTGTCAGAGCCTTGGTATAGTGCCTTAGGCTTCCGTTTACCTTGGAGGGGATAATATGAATGTCAGAGGCATTATTCGCAGTAGTTAGGGTCAAGGACTTTGAAGTCAAAGAATCCTGAATAAGATCCCACCTAACTACCTGTATGATGTGTCACATCAGGCATTTTAGATTCTGTGGCTTTTGGATTGCAAATCTATTTTATTAAAAAAAAAGAATAATGAGGGACCAGCAGTTAGCATAATGGCTATGTCACTGAACTCCCATGTAGCCGACCACGGTTCAAGTCCTGGACCTGGTGGCTTAAACTCACGCTGGGTGCGTGTGCGTGTGTGCCCAAGATCTCGAAAGGAGAATGGAGAAGAAGGGATTGCGGCATGGCCATCCCCCCTTGGGGGTGATTTCTCACTTTCTATCTCTCTGTCTCTCTGTCTTTCTGGTGAGCGCACGTGCCCTATAGCAAAAACTCTCAAAAAATAAAAATAATAATGACATTAGGTCCTAGGAAAGTTACCATGTATGAGAGGTTTTTGCCATAGGGTGCGTGTGCTTGCCAGACAGACACAAAGAGACAGAAATCTTGGGCACACATGCACACGCACCCGGCGTGTCACCTGGGGCAACTTCCTTGGAATCCAGGTGACTTAGCCATGACGCTAACTGCTGATCCATGATGTATTTTTCTATGCAAAAATGTGTCATGTCTTTCCTAACGATCCAATAGTAACTGCCTCATAACGGTGTGGGAAACAGTGTCTAGGATGATTCCATACACAAAAAGCATCTAATAAATGCTAGTATTAAGTATAATTAAAATAATATATATTTTTAAATGGTATTTTTTGGTCCATAGGCTAACGTCCTCTTATTTGGGTAAGATTAAACACAAGATAAAATTGAAATCAGATTAACTAGGCAAACATGGTTTACACCAACCGAGCACAAATTTAAGAATTACATGTGCTTAATTGGCTAATTTCTCTTGTCACGTTCCACTTTCTTTGTGTAATATTGTGGCTACATTGAGCTTCATCCTATGATTCATAGTGCCCAGAGAACTATGTCTTCAGCTGGATATAATGTAGATATAATCATAAGGCATGTGAATAAGGTGCATCAGCAGTCTGCACATGTCATTGGTTGTCTAGTCAGGTAATTGATTCTAAACATTTTTAATCCTCTTACTGATTGATAATAAAACAACCAAGATTGTAATTTCTAGTATGTTCTCAATTCTATATGTTTCTAGTTTACATTTAAGATTGAGTTAACATCAAGAAAACAAGAGAGGGTCTACCAGTGCTGTGTTGATTAAGGCAGCTGGATCCCACATTGTCAACCACACAGTTAGAGTGCCAGACCCAGTAGCTTGAGAAACATGCCAAGCAAATGAGTGTGCACACCTAAAATTTCCAGAGAAGAATATAAGAGAAGGAATAGTGGTGTGGCCTCCCTAATAAATGGTGCTTTCTTTCCTCTCTCTCTCTTTCTGGTTATCATATGCACTCTATAGCAATTTTTTACAAATAGAACTACCATACAGTCCAGAAATTCCACTCCTGGGTAGCTACCCAAAGGAAAGGAACACACTTACTCAGAAAAACACTTGCACATCCATGTTTATTACAGCATTATTCACAATTGCTAAGACATTGAACAAACCCAAATGTCCACAAACAAGTGAATGGATTGAAAAAAGTATGGCACATATAAACTATAGACTACTACTCAGCCAGAAAAACTAATGAGACTTCAGCATTTGATAGGAAGTGGATGAATATGAGAGATTTATTGCTAAGTGAAACAAGCCAGACTATGAGACAGAGACATTGTGTGACCTCACTCAATATATACCAAATGTCTGCACTCTATGACAGAAACTGAAAGATTGGAATGTATAAAGGCACGGAGAACAACTGTGGATGCTGGAGAAAATATGAAAGGAGGGTCAGAAATGAGAGAGGATGAAAGGGAGGGAATCAAGGGGGAAAAGAAAAAAGCAAAACATTTAAGGGACATAAAAATGGAAAATTATTTGTTGATGATAATGTGTATGCTACTATCTGTGAGTGCACTAATACACAATGTGTTCATTCTGGGGAAATTCATTTTGTATGTTCTAATAATATCCAGTTGGTTTAATATAAAAAAAAAGATATCTTATTTTTAAAAACTGTTTTTAATAAAGTTAACAAATGAAACAACTCTTACTTTAGAAAACTTTTAGATCTTTCAAAATGAAAACAAATAAAATGCTAATAGCAATTATAACACATTTCTTATAATGTTTATTCAATTAATTTTACCATTGTATTATCCTAATACTAGTACCTGCGAACTGCATTGGGATCATGAGAAATATGCATTAGTACTCATAATATTGTAGCTGACTGAGTCATACCCTTGGAAGTTTTTGCTTTTATTGCAAAGTAAATATGAAATGCTCAGTCTTTTTCTTTAAGTAGCTTTATATGGACATACTGAAGTAAGCAGAGATATCATTATTAGCTTGTATTTTCTACATAGAGCATAGAGTCAAGCAAAAAATTTTGTTTACCTATATTACCCTGAGTGTCTAGAAGGCACAAGACATACAAAGTCACTGCTGTACTCAAGGAGAAAGTAACACATACAGTTCATGTTCCAAGTGATGGGATCAGATGGGTACAAAAATTGATACTGTCTACCTCCTCTCTCATATGGAAACTAGGCAAAAGATGAGTTTGGCTAGTTGGTCCAAAAGGACTTTAAAGAGTCAATGACATGATTCCCATGAGTCAAGTGATAGGCAGATACTGAAGGAATGTAAAACTGCATTGGTTATTAGGCAAAAGAAAGAAACAAAGTTACCCAAAGAGGAAACCAAGAAGTGAAACTGTCCACTTGCAGATGACGTTATCTTATATACACAAAACCCAAAACAACCTACCAAAACTGTTAGAACTAATAAAGGAATACAGTAAAGTTGCAGGATACAAAATCAAAACACAAAATTTATTAGTATTTCTATATACTAACAATAAACTATTCAGAAGAGAAATTTTTAAAAATCCATTTATAATAGCTACAAAAAATACATAGGAATAATTTTATCTAAGAAGATAAAAGATTTATACACTGAAAACTATTATATAAAGCATTGATGAAGGAAATTGATGACACCAAAAAATGGAAAGTTAGTCCATGTTCAGGGAATAGAAAAATTCGCATTATAAAAATGTCCCTATTACTCAAAGCAATCTAAAGGTTCAAAGCAATCCAGATAAAAGTTCCAATGGCATTTGTCATAGAAACTGAAAGAAATAGTCCTAAAATTTACATAGAACCACAATTTGGATTTGATCCCCAAGGCACAGGCAACAAAAGTGAACATAGATTAATGGGGTAACTTCACACTAAAAAGCTTGTGTTCGGTAAAGAAAACAGCTAACACAGTAAAGAAATAATATGTCACTTTAGAGAAAATATTTGTAAACCATAAAATGATATGAATTAATATCCAAAATATGGAAGAAACTCAAACAACTCAATAACAGTAAAACCTGATTTTAAAATGAACTAAGAGCCCAATAGACATTCCTCAAGGAAAGATATACAACTGGCCAACATATAGGACAAAAAAAATAACACCCAACACCACTAATCATTAGAGACATACAAATTAAAACCACAATGAGATGCCAGACAGAAATTGCTATTATCAAAAAAAAACAAATGATAGGTGTTGGCATGGATGTGGAGAAGAGAGAACTCTTGAACACTGTTGAAGGGAATTTAAATTAGTGCAGCAATTATGGAAAATCATGTGGAGGTTTCTCAAAAAATTAAAAATAGACTACCATATGAGTTAGTGATCCCACTTCTGAGTATACATCCAAAGGAATTGGAATTAGTATTTCAAAGAGTTATCTGTACTCCCATTGTTCATTGCAGCACTATTCACAATAGCCAACATATGAAAGCAACCTAAGTGTCTATCAATGGACAAATGGATAAAGAATACACATGTACATATATATTAAAATACCACTCACCTAAAAAAAAAAAAGAGGAAATTCTGTCATTTGCAGCAACATGTATGAACCTGGAGGACATTTTCCTAAGTGAAATAAGCCAGGAACAGAAAAACAAATACTGCATGATTTCTCTTACATGTGTAAAAGTCCAGAAAAGGACTTTGGATAGTGGCTATTTTTCATAGAAGCCAAGAATAAAATGGTGGTCAGCAGAGTTCAGAGGTGGGGAAAATGAGATATTGGTCAAAGAGTACAACATTTCACTTTGACAGGAGGAATGTATGTTTTGAAATCTATGGCACAGTATGTTGCCTATGGGTAATAATAATGTATTCTTGAAAATTGCAAAGAACATAAATTTCAAATATTGTCCCAACAAAACATAATAAGTATCTCTGGTCATGGATTTGTTAATTAGCTTTATTTATTTATTTTTAGTGAGAGATTTTCACTATATGGCTCATGCACTCGACAGAGAGACAGAGACATAGAGACAGAAAATGAGAAATCATCCTCTAGGGGTGTTGACCATATTGCAATCCCTTCTCCTCCATTCTCCTCTTGGGGTTTTGTGCATGCACACACATGCGCCTAGCATAAGTTTTATGCCACTGGGTCCGGGACTCAAACTTTGGTCAACTATATGGCAGTCCAGCCATGTACCTGTCATGCCACCTACCAGTCCCTAATTAGTTTTATTTAATCATTCCCTAATGTCCACATATATCATAACATTATGTTACATCCCATGATAGATGCAATCACAATTTGTCAATTTATAAAATAAATTAAAATAAAATATTACATTGCTTATCTTTAAGACAAGGTAGAAATAGCATATAATAATCAAAGTTAATATAAAAGATCTACAAAGAACGCTAGTCAAGAAAAAGTAATGAAATAAGATATGGGCAAGTGGCTAGGGCTTCTGCTTTGGACTTTTTGTTTATCCAGAAAAGGACTTTTGGATAGTGGCTATTTTTCGTATATTAACAGCATGACATTGTATAGAATGATCCTGTCAATTAAAGGAAGGCTGGGCTCAATGGAAAGATTCTAGGATGCTATTATAGTTTATTTGAAGGCTGAGTTTTAAGCAGAAGCCAAATATCAGGAATTAGAAAAAATAAAGATTCAGAGCAATAAGAGACAAAAACACAAACATTGAGGAGAATGGCCCAGCACATACTGCCAAACTGCTTTTCTCATTTTTATTTCCTTTAAAGAAGTCCCTTGTATGTGTTTCTTAAAGAAAGAAACCAAACCTGATTGGAGAATAATGCAATCAACAACATACAGCTCCAAAACTGGAAGAGAGAACTGACAGGTTTTCCCACCAGAGTGAAGCAGAGATTTTAATCACTAACTTTCAGTGAACTATAACAGTAACTGTATTCATTCTTAAATATTCATACAAGTTTAGATTCAGTTTTAGTTTTGCTATTTTACTCTGCTTACTTAATTGAACATTTCTGTCTATAGACTTCAGTAAGTGTAAATATCAATGCTTCCTGCAATAACATTAGGTCCCTTGGTCTGTTCTGTGTGTGCATGTGTGTGTATTTGCATGCACACATGTGCATGAAATTTAGCTATTAAAACAGTTTAATTCTGAAAACATTCACTATTGCATAAAAATAATTACTCCACAGGCATACCTCAGTACCTGAATATTAAGAATGCTAGCCAAGAAATGCAGTAAAATGATAAAAGTCTCTTTAGAATTCACCAGAGGGAATTAAACTAAATGCTGCATTTTTGCCTTTAGTTTAAAACATTTATTTTCACACAAACATAAGATGGGAAGTATAGAATTCTGCAGAAAACACAGGCTCTGGAGGCTTCACATTTGCATATAGATCCCAGCTCTGCCACATACCAACTAGCTCAGGAAAGTTACATGACCTGTGGCTACATCAGTTTCTTTCACAAGGAGAAAGCATGGTAATGTCTACTCTTTGGACTGATGCCTATATCTGATGTATACTAAAAAGCCCAGCAGAGTGCCAGAAAAGTCCTCAGCAAATGTTAGTTTTTTCATTTTCTTACCAAAGATTGTGGACAGATATTTCTGAAATAATCTGCATGGCTTTAAATCTGCATGACTTTATAAATGGATCAAAGAATGTGAAAACCAAGAGAAGAAAGGGGAGACCTGGGACCCCTCCACCTCTCTAATTCAGTTACGGACTGTGCTTGGTTTGCCCTGGTCTCCACTGAGCTAGGGAGAATGCCACTGCAGCAAGCAAGCTTCTGACCTGCACTTCTATATCTTGTTTCTGTATAGCTTAACATTCTGAGAATCTCATTTCAATACTTACCACCAAATCTTTGTTCTATAGATGAAACCTCTTTGAAGTCCAGCAACAGAGCTTGCTAATTGATGCTCTGATAATCCTTTATACTAAATTTTTTACTAAATAAAAGATTCCTTATTATCGATGCCCTCACCAATCCTTTTGAAATAGAAAATTGGCTTAAAGATAAAGAGTTGGCTGAACAAATGTGAGAGAAAATGTACACAGCAGGGGGTCTAGACATTCCACTGTGTTACAACCCTTACTGAAAAGAAATACATATCTAATATGTATTTTAATGTGTTGGTCACTATAGTTTTTCCCCAACAATTCTCCATATACTTTGAAAATATTATTAAACTTTTTCCATTTATTCTCTTGGTTAAATCACACCAAGAGATTTTTTTTCATTTTCTTTAGAGTTATTCTTTTTAAAACCATGAAGTTTTTCCATATTGATATTTCCTTCTTCCTTTGTTTAGGCAAGAGTATTGCCTAATAAGTTAAACTGAAATGACTGATCCTGAGTTTCATATTATTTAATGCCATTTATCACTTAATGACATGGCAGGGAGCGATGAGTTCTATCAACAGTAACAATGGCACATGTGGTCATAAATGTGACTTGAGCAATTATTGTTCATAAAGTTTTATATATCTGAAGACAGAAAATGCCTATGAGTTCACATTGTGATTGTTTTCACCCACCAGAAGAATTTGAGTCAAACAGAGCCACAATAACAGATTAGATTTAAATCAAGCCCCAGCTTGAGTCACAAAAAATGTACATCAAATACATTTTACATCTGTGTGAAGGAAAGAGAAGCAAAGATATTCTCATTCCTATCTCAGTGGATTGCTATTTTTACCTTTCCTGCCAATGTCAAGCAGGTTACACTTGCTGTTGAGGGTTGGAAGTGGGGGAAATCTTGCTAGTCAGATATATAACTGTATACACTTTATGCGCTGTGTACATTGTATACACTGAATTCCCTTCAGAATACCTCAATATCACAAATTATGATTTTGCATGTTGAATATCCACCTGAATGCTTATCTTGGCCTCTTCTCAAAGGGAAACAGAAAATACAGATAACTGCTGTCTTATATTTTGCGTCCCAAAGAGGGTCAAAAGCATTAGTTTAGATCCCTTCAATGGAAATGTTTTATTGTAATTTCCAATTTGGCAATCTATTTTTAAAAAAGTCTAACACAGGAGGCAGAATGGTGGCCTGATTTCTAATCCTGCTTCTGCTGCTAACATCTATGAGCTCTTGGGCAGAAATTGAATCTTTCTAGACAGTTGTTAGTCACTCCAATTTGCCAGATGAAGATATTGGATCAAAGATAATCTTAAATACCTCTTCCAGCTCTAATGTTGCAGCAATATATGTTCTTCATTATCCTATTTAAACTGGTCTCAATTAAATTAATTAAGTGTATTTTAAACTAAAGATTTTAAACATTGTATGCAGTACACAGATTAAGCAACATATGTAAAAGAAGTTAGTATAAACATTTATTTTTTGACATTATTCATCATTACTTAAGTAACAGGGAAATATATGGAAATAAAACAAGTTCAGGAATTTACCCATTCCTTGTAGATTTTCTAATTTGTTGGCATATAGTTGTTCACAAAGTTTCTAATGATCCTTTGTATTTCTGTGGTATCAATTGTAATGTCTCATTTTCCATTTTTTTTAATAGAGAGATTTTTGCTATAAGGTGTATGTAGTCACTGGAAAGACAGAGACAGAAAGCTAGAACTCACCTGCTAGGGAGATAGCCATGCTGCAATCCCCTTTTCATTCTCCTCTCGGGATCCTGGACATGCACAGGTGCCTGATGTGAGTTTAGGCCACCGGGTCTGCGACTAGAACCATGATCAACTATGTGGGAGTCTAGCGATGTAATTATGCCATCTGCTAAGTCCCCCCTTTTTAATTTTATTGATTTCTGTCTTCTTTTTTCTTAGTCCAGCTAATGGCTTGTAGTTTTGTTTACATGTTTAAAAAAACCAACTTACCAGGGCCAGCAGGTGTCAAGGAGGTTAAGGCACTGAATTCCACATGGCCAGCTTCACTGTCTGAGTCCCAAACCTCACAGCTTGAGAATCAAGCTGGGCACCTGTGTGTGTGTGGCCAAAATCCTGAGAGGAGAGTGGAGGAGAAGGGATTGCGGCTTGGCCATCCTGTCTTTGGGATGGTTTCTTGTTTTCCATCTCTTTCTTTCTCTTTTTCTTTCTTTCTTTCTTTCTTTCTTTCTTTCTTTCTTTCTTTCTTTCTTTCTTTTTATCTTTCTTTCTTTCTTTTTCTTCCTTCCTTCCTTTCTTTTTCTTCTTCTTTTTATCTTTCTTTCTTTCTTTCTTTCTTTCTTTCTTTCTTTCTTTCTTTCTTCTTTCTCTCTTTCTTTTTTTCTCTTTCTTTTTCTCTGTTTCTGTGTGACAAGCACTTGCATCCTATAGCAAAAGCTAAAACAAACACAACACAACTTTTATTTTGTTGATCTTTTGGATTGTTTTTATGTTTCTATTTCATTTATATCTCTTCTGATTTTTATTATGTCTTTCATTCTTCTAATTTGAGGATTGGTTTGTTTCTCTAGTCCTTGAGGTGCCCTGTTAAATTGTTTATTTGAAATCTTTCTGGGTTTTAATGTAGATATTTATTGTTATAAAATTTCCCCTCAGTATTATTTTTACTGTACCCTATATGTTGTGATAAGTTGTGTTTTCATTTTTATAAGTTTGAATAAATTTAGAATAGTGATTACTAGAGGCTGTAAAAAGTGAGGGGAGAGAAGATAGGGAGATTTGGTTAATGGGTAAACAACTATAATTGGATAGGAAAAAGAGGTTTTAGTGTTATTTTCCTTGACCTGGTCATTACAGATTGTATTCATATATGGAAAAATGACACTGAAACTCATAAATACATTTATTTATGTGTTATATAACCCATAAATACAATTATTATGTAACAATTACAAGTTTTACAGAAAGAGTTCCATATAACTTATGCATATTTTCCTATGTACTCCAAATGATATCTAGACTAGCTATAATATCTAGCACAATGTAAATACTATGTAATTAGCAGTAATACTGCATTATTTTTATTTATACTATTTTTATTATTGCACTTTTTTTAGATCAAATGTTTTTGATTCATGTTTGGTAGAATGCATGGATGCGGAACCCATGAATACAGAGGGCTGACCGTATGGTAAATGAGAGCTCCAAAGATTCTTCTTGCAAGAGGATTTTAATGAGCATCCGAGTGTGCTAATAACTGACTCTGTTGTTGGGACAAATATTTAGGTTCAGTTCCTGAGTCCATCATGACATGTTTTTCCATGTTTGGTAATATCATTGAACCTTTCTACATATCATTTGTCTGCCTGCAAAAAAGGAAATAATAACTTGCTTTAAAAGCCCCTTGGGTTTCCAAAGCAAAGAGTTTGGTAGTAAGCACAGCATGATCTTAAACATTTTAGCTTTTTGAAAGGTTGTATGACAAAGGAGAAAAACACACCTTTGGAATCAGAAAGCCATCACTCTGAAGCCCAGCTCTGTCACTCTCTAGCTCTGTTAATTTGGGAAAGGCACAGCCACCTCTGTAAAATGGAACATTTCACTGATGAGACTATTGTGATAAGTAAATAAGAAACTCATCGTAGTGTTGATTCATAGAAAATGGTCAAGGAAGGCAAATATTCAGATTAAAGAGCAAGTAAAGAGAGATTATTTTAGAGAATTCATCAACTCCCCAAATGTTTATTAACTCAGTATTAATTTATCATTTTTACATTTAAAATTACTTTGTTATTTATAATTATTTATTGTATATATTTAAAGTATATAGCAAAAATGTTTCAATATACAATGAACCAGACAGAAAAAAAAATACTGTACAATTTCACTTATATGTGGAATGATAAGAAAAGTCAAATACAAAGAGAAAGAAAATAAATCAGTGTGCACTTTCATCAAATTTATTTCTGAGCTAAAACATTCTACTTGCATACCTTTTACTTATGATTGTAATGCACATAGACATTGAGTTTCTCACTTCTTTCAGAATTAATTGTCAGAGATATTATTCTCTGAGTCAATAAAACCTTGGTTTCCAAACTGCATGTTAAAATCTTCGAAAGTTCTAGATATTCAAATAGAGGGAAGATGTTATGCCCTTATCTTTTAACAATTCAAAATTGGGATTCAAATATTCTCTACTGTCATATTCATAATGATTCTGTAACAGTAGATTTGGAGTTAACTTTATAAGTGTGTGAACTATTATGGTGCCACAAATTATGATTTTGCATGTTGAATATCCACCCTTATTAAATATGAATAGAGTGTGGCAGAAAAGCATGGGATACTGATAAAATAAGCACGATGAGGATAGGGGATGTTTGTCTTAAAGTTCTTTTTTTCTCATTATCTACTGTATTATATATTTTTCTGCCAACTTTATTAAGATATGATTGAAAAATAAAAGGTATATGTATTTAGGGCATTCAACATGATGATTTGATTTGAAATGATTACCAAGCCAAGCTAATTAACATGTCCATCATTTCACATCATTATCCCACATTTTGTGTATGGTGAGAATACTTAGCATCTACACATTTAATGTATTTTAAGTATTCAATACATCATTACTAAATATAGTCACCACGCTTTACATTAGATCACCAGAATTTATTCATATTATATGAATAAATATTCATATGAATAATATGAATAAATATTCATATTAGCTTGTACTAACATCTCTTCATTACCCCCATTCCCAAGCTCCCAGTAACCACCTTTCTACTCTTCATAAAACACTAAACTGCAAATTATTGAGTGTAATTGAATGTCCTCTAAAATAAGAGTCTGACACTTCCCAAATTTGTCCTGCTCCAACCCTCTTAGTCTCTTAATTATGAGGAACTTTCTGAACTCTCTACCAAAGCAAAGACCACTGTGTAATGAAATTTCTTGTATCCACACAGTATCATAGATGACTCTATTTTTTAAAAAATGTATGAATCCTCTCAGTGAACCAAAGACATAAAAGACCATTGTAACATTCAACTAGGAGAAGGTTAAGAAAAAGAACTAAAAGTCAATAAAAAAAAATACTACTGAAATATATGTCTTTCTGTTCACAAATATCCCATTTCTCTTCTTTCAGCTAAATGAGAGTTTACATTTTCTTGCCTCCATTTTAGTTAGATATAACCTTATAACTTGTTTTGTCCCATGGAATTTGATATATGTGTGTGTCACTTGTAGGCAGGAGCTTTAAGATCCACTGCATAGTTCACTATGTACTCCACCCGTGGCCACAGTGATGTGAGAAGCACATGTTAAGATGAAGCTTCCATCACTCTCTGGCTTTGAGTGATCAGAGGAGCATAAACTTCTGCTGAGTTGTATTTGGCATGTCATAAACTTCTGCTGAGTTGTATTTGGCATGTAGCATGAGTTAGAAAAAACATTTTGACGTGTTAAGCCACTGAAATTTGTTTTTGTATTTGTTTTATCAGTGAATGACCTACTCCATCCTGATACGTGATGTTTTTATTCTTCAGGATAATTTAGTTTTGTGGAGGAATTAACCTTAAAACACAGTGGGCATGCCTATTCTTTTTTTTTTGGAGAGGTTTTTGCTAGAATTATCCAACTCTATCACTCACCAACTATATGGTGTTAGGCACGTACACTAGCCAGACAGACAGAGATAGAGAGACAGAAAATGAGAAATCACCCCCAGGGGGCATGGCCACGCCGCAATCCCTTCTCCTCCATTCTGCTCTCGGGATCTTGGGCACACACACACACATGCATTGGCGTCAGTTTAAGTCACCAGGTCCGGGACTCAAACTGCGGTTGACTACATGTGAGTCCAGCGACATAGCCATTACGCTAACTGCTGGTCCCATGGGCAAGCCTGTTCTGAACAAAGGGAAAACATGGATGAAGACCTGGATAGGTTTGGAGGCAGAGAAAACAGAATATTTAAGGAAGTTTCTGTCTGATAGTCTCTATTTTAATGGTGGTTGAGTGCCCATAGGGAAATATCTTGTACTAATGCCTGGTTCCTACTGATGGCAAAACCTTGTATGTGTATGTGTTTCAGGGGTGACCCAAACTACTGGACATGGATCTAGCCCTCAAGGAGCTCATAGCTAAAAGGAGTGATAACATACACAGAAAGTTGTGAGACAAAGTTGAATCTGATGAGTCATAAAGGAGGTAGGTATGCAATGTGAGAAGTCAGAGAAAGATAAAGCTACAGAAGGCAGTATAGAGGAAATAGCACTAAGTTGGATATAAAAAGCATTATTTGAAGATCCAGAAGTGGAAAAAAAGACATTTTGACACACAAAAATAGCACAACTAACATCAAAAGATTTGAGCTGCGCAGTGTGTATGAGGAATAAATGGTTTGGTGCACATGAAGCATGGAAAGGCACTTTGGTTCAGATTCCAGAAGTGTTTCAGTGCCAGTGCAAGGGCTTTGGATTTCATTCTGCTATCAGTGGAGATCCATAGCAGGCTACTGAGCAGGGGTTGCTGTGATCAGAACTGCAAGTGCAGCAGTGACTGTAACATCTTTTCTAATAGAAGTCATTTTGATAACTAACTCTTCGATATTAGGTTCAAAAACAGAATTAACCTGGTCCAGTCAGTGGCGTGGTGATTAAGGTAGTTGGATTTCACATAGCCAACTGCGTGATTTGAGTCCCAGACTTGGAGGCTTGTAAAATGTGCCAGGTGCGTGTTCATGTCCAAAATGAATGGAGGAAAATTGTGGTGTGTGTGGAGGAGCGAGGCCTGGGGAAGAACATTTGGAGTAGAGATACGAAGACAGCATTGTTGAGACAGGGAGGTAGTATTGTTATATTTTTATAAACTCGACCGGGGAGAAATGTGGAAAAATATGGAAGATTTACTGCTGAGTGAAGCAAGCCAGGCTATGAAGGAGAGACTCTGTATGTCCCCATTTAATATATACCAAATGTCCACACTCTTTAACTGAAACGGAGGGGCTAAAGGATGTACAAGCACAAGAGGTGGATGTGAATGCCAGATGTGGTGTGTGTGGAGGAGTGGGGCCTGGGGAAGAACATTTGGAGTAGTGATATGAAGACAGCATTGTTGAGACAGGGAGGTAGTGTTGTTATATTTTGATCAACTCGACCGGGGAGAAATGTTCTTATACTGAAATGATCACCTCGTAAGCTAAATAATGTGATTGAATGTATTAAAAAATCTAAAATAAATAAATAAATAAAAACAGCAAAAGAAAGGAATCAGTATGATTATCTCTCCTGAAGGGTAATTTCTCACTTTCTCTCATGTCTCTCTCTCTCTCTGGTGAGCATGTGGACCCTAAAGAAAAGTGAAAACTAAAGAACAGGATTAACCAAGCTACAACCCCAATTGCCAAATAATATTCTGAAAAGAGACAGAAATATTTGAAATCAGTGTTTCCAAAATCTACCTAAACATAGCAATCAGAAATTTCTGAACGAACCCAAGGCTTCTCTCCATGATAATCTATATATTTTAGAAATCACTTCATGTGATTGTTATGATCAGGCAAGTTTAGGAAACACTGGTCTAATTGAAAACAGAGAAGATGTCAGGCATGGTTGTGTAACAATCCAACATTTGCATCCATGAATCCATTCTTTTATTTCAGAAACAAAAGTATTAATTGAATGTCTTGCATGCCTGGCATGGTGCTAGGAATTGGAGATGCAAGAGTAAACAAGACAAAGCTTCTGCTCTCTCAAAGCTTACATCTTACTAAGAAAAAATGAAAATAGGAATTATACAATCAATTCTTTGTAATTATGAGGAATGCTACAGAGAATTTTAGTATGCTGTAAAGGTGCATACTGGAGAAACCTGACTTCCTTAGGGGTACCTGAAGGTTATCTGAGAAAACAAAATTTAAATTGGCATTTGAGTTATAAATAGGCATTAGATAGGTGAAGAGGTGGAAAAGATAATTCTAGCAAAGTGAAGATCACTGGCATCTGCCTAGACAGAGAGAGTCCAGGAAAATCCTAGAGAATTCCACTGAGGCTTGAAAAGGAGTTAACCAGTCAGCATGAGCTATAGCCCACACTAGTGACACACTGATATATGTCCAGTCTAAGTATGTGCCAACGAGACAGGATTCAGACCTTGGCGTGAGTCCCAGATTAGACTTCCGAGCTCCCCTAGCCTTGTGACCTTTCCCATGAAACCGATATGCTTCAATACCAAGAGAACAATATTCTATTATCTTGCCCACATTTCTCACTCGAACATTTTAAAGCAGTGTAGCATAGTGGGAAAGTATGTGGGTTTTAAAGCCAACAGACAAATCAGATCCAACTCTATCACTCACCAACTACATGGTGTTAGGCAAATCATTTCATCTCTTTGAGCTCTAGTTTCCAAACTGTAAAATGGGACTAATCATAATATCTGCATTACAGGATGACAAGATTCGCTAAGATAAGCATGTGTAGTATAATGTATAAGGGCTTAAATGACAGTTGAATATGAACTTTGAAATTCTTGGTTGCCTATATGGAGTGTTTTTATGTATTCTTATTGAGAGGGCTCATCTACTATTTTTTTAAAATAAACTTTATTGCAGTATAATTTACATAAAATTAAATACACTCCTCATATTGACTCACCTCAATATGTTTTTACAGGGACCAGCAGTTGACATAATGGCTATGTTGCTGGACTCCCATGTAGTCGACCACAGTTCGAGTCCTGGACCCGGTGGCTTAAACTCACACCAGGCGCATGGGTGCATGTGCATGCGTGCCAAAGATCCCAAGAGGGGAATGGAGGAGAAGGGACTGTGGTATGATCATCCCCCCTGGGGGTGATTTCTTGCTTTCTGTCTCTCTTTCTGTTGAGCACATGCACTCTATAGCAAAAACCTCTTTAAAAAAAGTATTTTTTTTTACAAATGTATAATGTCTGTGTAATAACCACCAAAATCAAAACAGAATATTTCCATTATCCCCAAAAGTTCCTTCCAGCTACATCATTACAGGTTAGTTTTAGCCTGGTCTCAAATTCCATATAAATTTCTGTTTTGTGCCTGGTTTCTTTAACTCAGCAAAACGTTTTTGAGATAATATCATTGTTTGTATCTGTACTTCATTCGTTTCTGCTCCATTTTATGGACATGCCACAATTTCTTTAAGTATTTACTTATAGATGGAAATTTGGGCTATTTCCATTTTTGGCTGTTACAATAAAGCTCTTACAAATATTTCTGTAGAAATCTTAGCATAGGTATGTTCCTTAAATTTTCTAGGGTAAATTTACAGAAATGGATTGACTACGTTAAGTGTACATTTAACTTTATTACAAGCTACCAAATATTTCTCCAAATAAAATCACACCGAATTTCTGATAGTGGCTATAATAGAGAAAATGGTATCTGTACTTGTCTCCACACTATAAACAACTAGTAAACTAGACAAAAATAAAGCTGTTTTCAGATACTAGATCTCAGACAGCACAAAACTGGGTGTTCTGTGAGGAAATAAATGAGTTTAGTCTGTGATCATTGTGGCATGGCACACTGGATAAATATTTCTAGGACATTACTCATCAATGTATGTTAGGCATCATTGTAACTAGCATAATGGCTTACACACAGCAGGTTTTCAAAAAGTGATACCTAAATCTAGATGAGAATTAAGAGTTTTCCATGTGGATCTATTTTATTCTATTATGTTAGTTGTTTTAAAAATATTTTTCATTTTTAACAATTCCAATCCTATATAAAAATGGCAAGACTCAGTTGCAAAGAACTCCTATATGCAGTTTTCCCAGAGACCCCATTCAAAGTTCACCAGTTGTCCTGAAAAGTCCATTTATAGGAAAAGGGAGGATCAATTTCCTTCTTGTCTGTTAATGTGGAACAGTTTTCCAGCCTTTCCTTGATTTTTATATCCTTGACTTTTTAAAAGACTATAGACAAGCCATTTTGTATAATGTCCTTTGTTATGCATTTTTCTGAGGCTTCCTGATGATTAGACCTGAGCTATGGATTTCTTACTATCACAAGAGTGATACTGTGTTCTCGTCTACTGTGTTTTGCAACATGATATCCACAGAAAGAGACTTGATTTCAGATTTAGGAAGATGAGTTTCTCCTTTTGTGCAGCAGGTTCAGTGGGAGTTGAGGTTTTCCATTACCCTCAAAGTATTCAGACGTTTGGCTACTGTGCACCTAGACCTGTCTAGGCACTCAGTGTGTGGAAGGTGAGAAGCAAAGGGACAAAGTCAAGTAAAAGAAAGGAAATCAAAAGGGAAAAGGAAAAAAGAAAAGAAAAGAAAAGAAACAACAAATGCAAGGGGGAAAAAAAAAACAAAAAAAGAAAACCCGCAAGGCGTGCTACCGCACCTCACAAAAGGAGCAGGGCTCGCCTCAAATGTAGATGGATTCTGAAATTACTAACAAAAAGGAGATGTCAGAGGTGATTAATTAAATTTTTTTAAATATTAACTTTTTAAATATTAAAGAAATTTAAAGAGAGAGAGAGAGAAAGAGAGAGAAGAGGGAGACCTCTCTACCTGGCTAGGTGTTTGGGCTGGAAAGAGCAGTTTGTAACAAAGGCTCTTCAGCTCAAAGAGTAGGGCTCACCTCAAATGTAGATGGATTCTGGCTAGGTGTTTGGGCTGGAAAGCAGGAAATAAGTGCTTTAAGGGGACCTATTTTGAGAATATGTAAAAATCTCATCCCCCACCCCACTTGTATCCACCAATTTTGGCATGTGTTAATGTTTGTAACCTGAATGGATTATTTCTGTGATGCTGCCAAATGATGCTTTTCTAATTTGATCATTCCTTTTGCATTTATTATTTGAAATTCTACTGTCTAAAGAAGAGTTTTCTCAGGGGGACCAGCAGTTGGAGTAATGGCTATGTCTCTGGACTCCCATGTAGTCGACCATGGTTCAAGTCCCGGGCCTGGTGGCTTAAACTCACGCCGGGCGCGTGTGCGTGCATGCCCAAGATCCTGAGAGGAGAATAGGAGGAGAAGGGATTGTGGCATGGCCATCCCCCCTGGGGGGTGATTTCTCGCTTTCTGTCTCTCTGTCTTTCTCTGTCTGTCTGGCGAGCACACATGCCCTATAGCAAAAACCTCCCTCCCCCAGAAAAAAAGAATTTTCTCTTTTTTACTACTTTTTTATTCACTTATTTACATCTGAAAGGATTCATGGATTACTGTGTTTAGTGGATTATAATTCATATATATATTGATGCTCAGATTGTGCTGAATTTGGCCAACCTAATCCTCATTTAAGCTGTCCTTTGTATCCTTTTGACATTTCCTTGTTTGCATGTATTTTTCTATATGTATACATATGCATATTACATAACTTACATACAAATACATATACACACATTTATATCTATTTCTATTTATATATATTGAATACTGATTTCAGTCAAGTACCTCTAATTTCCATCCAACACCACAGAGTCTAATCTAGCTTCACCATTTCCTCTAATTCCCAGCCAACACCACAGAGTCTAATCTAGCTTCACCATTTACATATTTCTAATTATTAGCAGAAAACCTGGCTCTCAGTATCTTTCATATATGTACTGGGGCCAGATGGTGTCATAGCACTAATGCATCTGGAACCACGTGAGACTGTCCCGGGTTTACTTTCAGACACATCCCTGGGTACTCCAGGCATGTGTGTGCCTACAGTCCAGGTTGGCTGAAGCTGGGGAGAATCATGTGAAGATCCAATGGGAGGGGATGCTGCCTCTCTCTTTCTGTCTCATGGAAGAAATATACTTTTTTAAAAACCACATATGTTCTCATTTTCTCAAAATATTTACTCTATATATTTGTTCATTTGCTAGTGTTCCTATACATATCCAATCTCCCTGTCACTGACCCCTGCCAGGCTACTGCATAGCTTTGACATCTTCCTTGAATAAACCTCAACCACCATGCAACACCTTTCCACAATATTGAAGTCTGATTAACTGCCTGCCTGCCTTTCTCCCTTCCTCTTTCTCTCCTTTCCTCCCTTCCTTCCTTTCTTTCTTGTCAGGCACCAAAAAATGACTGACCTTACAGTCAGCAATGGACTGCATATACAATGGTGATCCCAGATTATAATGGAGCTGAAAAATTCCTATCACTTAGTGACATCATAGCTTTCATAACATCATAGCATAACACATTATTCACATGTCTGTGATGATGCTGGTGTAAAGAAACCTAATGTCAGTCACATAAAAGTATAGCACATACAATTATGAACAGTACATAATAATAATGATAATAAACAACTATGGGGGTGGTTTATGTGTTTATTATATTTTTATCATTATTTTAGAATATATTACTACTGGGACCAGCAGATGGCATAATGGTTACGTTGCCAGCTTCCCATGTAGTTGACCATGGTTCAAGTGCCAGACCTGGTGGCTTAAAATTTACTGCAGGCGCATGTGCATGCATGCCCAAACTCCTGAGAGGAGAATGGAGGAGAGGGGATTGTGGCGTGACCATCCTCCCTGGGGACTGATTTCTTGAATTCTGTCTCTGTATCTCTTTCCAGCAAGCACATGCACCCTATAGCAAAAATCCCTCTTTCTAAAAAAAAGTGTACTACTACTTAAAAGAGATATTTATTGTGGGGCCAGTAAGTGGCATGATGGTTGCAGCACTGGACTCCCACATGACCAACTGCAGTTTGAGTCCTGGAACTGGTGACTTGCTCTCTCTCTCTCTGGAGCACACACAACATATACCAAGTTTAAAAAAAATAATAGGGGCCAGCAGTTAGCAGATTGGCTATGTTGCTGGACTCCCACATATTCAACCAAGGTTCGAGTCCCAGATCTGGTGGCTTAAACTCACGCTGGGCACATGTGTATGTGTGCCCAAGATCTCAAGAGGAGAATGAAAGAGAAGGAATTACGGTTTGGCCATCTCCCCAGGGGGTGATTTCTTGCTTTCTGTCTCTGTCTCTCTCTGTCTTTCTGGCAAGCACATGCACCCTACAGCAAAAACTTCTCCAAATAATAATAATAATAACTAAAATTAAGTAAATATTTACTCACACCAGGTGCATGTGTCTGTGTACCCAAAATCCCAAGAGGAGAATGGAGGAGAAGGGACTGCAGTGTGATCATCGCCCCTGGGGTGTGATTTCTCTTTCTGTCTCTCTGTCTCTCCAATGAGCACATGCACCCTATAACAAAAATCTCTAAAAAAAAAAAATAAAGTTACAATAAGCTAAGGTCAATTATTGAAAAAAGAAAATAATTTAATAAATTTAGTGTATTTTAAATATATAGTATTTACAAAGTTTACAGTGGTGTGATGGACTATTATGGTGGTAAACACCAAGTAGAAGCCACTAGATTTGACTTTACCTAGGAAGGTAGAGAACCAAAAGTAATACTGCATTCCAGTAGGGAATGTAGATATTAGTGCCACCATCAAGGACATGAAAGATGCATGAATGATGATTCCCATTATCTCATCATTTAACTTGCCTGCTTAGCCTGTGTAGAAGATAGGTCTTACAGAATGACTTGATTATCATAAGCTTAACCATGTAGTGACTCCAATATCAGCGCTGTACGTGATTTGGTTTTATTGTTTGAGCAAATTAATATATCCTCTGGTAACTTTCAGACAGCTGCTGATCTGGCAAATATATTTGTTTTTTACCCCTGTTCATAAGACTCACCAGAAGTGATGTACTTTTAGCTGGTAAGGACAGCAGTACACCGTCACTGTTTTATCTCAGGGATGTATCAGCTCTGCAACTCCATATTGTAATTTAATTGGCAGCAATCTTGTCACCATTCTCTTACACAAGGTTACACACTGGGTCTATCTTATTGATGATATTTTGTTCAGCGGAAACTAATGTGCAAGGGTTAGCAACTATTCTAAATTTATTGATGAGATATTTGTGTGTCAGAGAATAGTAAACAAATCTGATAGATTAACATGCTTTCTACTTCAATAAAATTTCTGGGGGTACAGTGATGTGGAACATGTCAAAGTATCCCTTCTAAAGTGAAAGATAGGTTGTTGCATATGGTCCCTCCTACAACAAAAAGAAGGCATAATGTCTACTGGGACATTTTGAAATTTAGAGGCAACATATTCCTCATTTGGGTCTATTGCTCTGGTCCACTTACAGAATGACCTGAGAAGCTGTTAATTTTGAGTAGGACCTAAAACCAGAGACAGCTCTGAAACAGATCCAGACTGCTATTCTGTCACTTGGATTATATGATCCAACAGATATAATATTAGTTGAAATGTTAATGGTAAATTGAGATTCTGTTTGGAGAATCTGGTATGCCTCTATAGGTGAATCACACTGAAGAACCTAAGGATTAAGGAGCAAAGTCCTTCATCTTCTGTGGATAACTACTCTCCGTTTGAGAAATAGTTCTTGGCTTCTTACTGGGCCTTAGTAGAGATCGAATGTTTAACCATGGATCACAATAGTAGCATACAATCTGAGTTGTCCATCATGAAGTGTGTGTTATCTTGCCCACTGAGCCATGAAGTTGGGAGTGTACAATACCACTCCATAACCAAATCGAATTACTCTTTGAGGCAAAAGTAAGTTACATATAGATATAACCCATAGGCCCTCAATCTCCACTCTGTTCTACTACAGTGTCTTCTTTCTCCTAGCCTCCACTTATGGCTGCATAAAACAGTTCTCTATGATCAGTTAACAGAGAAACAGAAGACTCAGGTTTGATTTACAGATATTTCTACACAATATGCAAATTATGTCCAAAGTAGACAGATAACCTGGCCCCTATCTTCAAAGACTTGAAGATGATGATGAAGGGAAATCCTCGAGTGGGCACAACTTAGAACAATGCATCTGGTTATTCATTTTAATAAAAAAAAATTTGAGAAACAGGAATGTGGATAGACCTCTCCCAAAAGACAAAAAACATGAAGATATTTATGTCCCACAGGAACACTGACCAAAGAGTAATCTCAGCACAAGAGAATTGCCTGATAGTGGGATTACTAAATCACATAGAAGCTCTACTTTTAGTTTTCTGAGGAACTTCCTTACTTTTTTCCATAATGACTCTATTAATTTGTATTCTACCAACTGTGTAAATGAGTTTCCCTTTCTCCTCATCTTCACCAGCATTTATTGTCTTCTTGATGATAATCATCCTAATTGGGATGGAGATGATAGCTTATTGCAGTCTTGATTTGCATTTTCCTGATGAGTAATGATGTTGAGCATTTTTTCATATGCTTGTTGGCCATTTGCATCTCTATTTTTGAGAAATTTCAATTCAGATTATTTGTTTATTTTAAATTGAATTATATGTGTTTTTTTTTCTGCTGACTTGTTTCAGTTATCTGTACATTCTTATTAATAATCCATTGTCAGATATATATTGTTATAGTCTGTAGGTATTTCCATTATAGCAGCATCTCACTATAATATTGGCACTTTATGTTCATGTGTCCATCTTCCCTTCTGGATTGTTATATCCTGGAGAGCAAAGGTCATGTCTTTTCCTGTCTACTTTACATAGTGCCTGGCACATAGAGGGTAGAAGGTATCTTAGTGATGTATAAAACTATAACTAGAGAGGTTAGCAAGTCTCTCACAATGGAGGCTATTTGAACTTGGATTGAGTAAATGAGGAAGAGTTTGCTGAGCAGGAAAGGGAAGAGTTCTTATGTTATTAGGGGTCAGAAATTGGTTATTTTATGTCTTGAGAGTTTCTTTTGGGTTACATACTATAGTAGAATCACTGATTTCCTTTGTATCTGGGTTGTGTGGATTCTGGGTGAGGAAGAGGATAACACATATGTTCAAATTTAACAGTTCTATTTCTCATGGTTTCCCCAATGACTTGTTCTCTAGTTGAAGGGAATGTGGGAAGGAGATGGGTCTTAAATCAGATATTCTCAGACTTTTAACAGAATTCACAGAAGAGAATGAACTTCTGAGAATAACCTTACAAATAATGTGCACACCCTGTTGTCTCCATAGCATTTGTCCACTCCCAAAAGATGAAGCAAATGTTCTCTAACTATCCTATGAACTATACACTAGCCACTCAGGGAATCTCTTCCAACTCCTCTTGATAGTTTTCCTTAGAAACACGTTTGATCCATTCTATAGCTTCACTCATCTGGAGGGTCATTTATACAAACTAATACAGGAGCTTGCAGCTCCTTTTTCAATCAACAGGTATGTACTGCTGCTACATCATGAAACATATGGGTTTAGATAATTTTACTAAACATACCTTTACATTTCAGATTAATTGAATTAGAGTCATTTGAATTTCTCTGTATGTTTTATAAACACAAAGAAAATCATTTAGGCATTAATTCAGATCAAAAAGAGCATGGTTTAGTAGAAAACAGCTCAGATATATTGACTTTGATACATATTTTTGTTAATATGTTCCTACAAATGTCATGTATATGAAACTCAAAAAGTCACCTGGTTTACAAAATCTCAAGTAAGGTAGCTTGATATCACAAAAGAAAAAAATTATTAAATACTGAAGGCTTTATGCATGCAAGTATTACCTATTTTTTAGTCATGTGATTCAATAACTTAGGTCCAAGCATTTTGCTGATAATATCATAGACAATTCTTCATGACAAAATTGAATGGCCTATCTTAATAGCAGATGGGGAGCAGATGCACATTTTTACTGTTACCCTAACCATAGATATGCATATATTGGCCAAATAGTCAGTCTATTCCTTTCAGGCTAGTTGTGTATGGGGAATAGTTTCAACACAGGTTTAAAGTTATTCTGACCATCATTACAGTCAACTGCTACATAGTTGTTCCACCGTTGTCTAGAAAACAATCGATTTGCTCATTTCTCTGCCATTCACACTGTGATTTATTGTGAACTGACTCAAATGTTGTAGCCAAGACATAGCAACAGAAGAACATTAGTAAGAAAAACATATCTCTTAACACAATAGAATGGCAGGCATTGTGTAGGTTTAGTCTGCCTTTATTGACTCAAAATGCATTCAGAATGTTATAGCATTGGGCTACACACCTTTGTAGGGAAGCAAACATAGAAACAGATAATTACAATACACTGTTCAAAGTGCACAGCATATCTTGGGATCCTGGAGGAGAGGCCCATAATCATGGTCAGAGGGAGTTGGCTTAACATGCTAATGACAGTGGGTGAGAATTAACCTGATAACTTGGAGCCATTGAGACTAAGTCTAGTATTGATTCTACATTCGACAGTTCTTTCTTAAGAAATTTTATATGCCAGGCACTATGCTAGGTGATGAAAATTGAGAGGTAAATCAGACATAGTCCTTGACCATAAGAACTTTTGGTCTAGAAAAAGGAGACAAATATATGAACAACTGTAATAGAAGACAGAATGAAAAAATATTATATTAGAAATAAATGCCAAGTATTATAAGAACACAGATGAAGATGCCATGCATCTTGTGCAAAGAGCATTGGGGAAAGTTTCATGAAGGACATAGAGCTTAGAGCTTTACATGTGCCTGAGAAATCCCAGGATTTCGAATAGAGAGGGAGCAATGTGTACTTTGGGCAGAGAGAAAGCACATGCAATCCCTAAAACACGAGGAAAGTATTCATCTGTCAAACATGGAGAGTGAATTACCAGGGGCAATTAAATGGGAGACAAGGGTTAAGAAGTAGTAAAAGGTTACTTTATGGAAATCTTTAAATACCAAGACTTAACAGAGTCTATATCTCAGGAAGATGTATGACAAGGAAGTATGGTGTGACATAAAATCATAAGAATTAGTTACTATTGAACTGAGAGACCATTTTACCTCTCTAAACTTGCTTCTGCATTTGCAATATGAACTCTTATCAGTTCAATATTCAAAATATTGTTAATAGAATTAAACACATGATAATTGTGCACTGTTGGGTCATCAAAAAGGAAGGACACTTTTTTACATAGAGAAATATATCATGTCTTTTCCGATGACCCAATACATAAAATAATGTATGAAGTATAGTAAGTGCATGGTACATGCTATCAGAATATGAATAATATGAAGTAGTGGAAATGTAAAAGACATGGGAAGACTAGTTTAGTGTCTATGACAGTGATTCAACTGAGAAATGCTTAATCATGAGCTGGAGTTGTCACAGCTAGCAATGCTGATGTTGGAAATGGATAAGGACAGGGAGAGATGCCAGAAAGGGAGGGATGGATCTAAGATGCCTAAAATCTCTCATATGAATGGCTGAGAATGGCACAAAAAAAAAAATTGAGGTAGAGTAGATGCCTGAGGAGGCATGATGTATGTGCAGCACCTGGGTAGAACATATCAAATGGCTTCTCATATGAGGTTGTCCGAACTGATTTATACTCCCCTACCAAACTCTATGGTTAGAATATGATATTACCATATCCTTGGTCAATTCCTGCTAAGCTGGGAAGTCCTCTTTGGCAATGTGTAGCAAGAGGGCTGTATATGACAAATGTTCTTTATTTTTCTTGGTACATTTTTTCCCTTATATTTACCTTTACTTGCCTATTCTTGTCATCAGAAAGTTAAGGTGCTGAGAGTCTATATATTAGAATGGGAAAAGGTGGTCACTCAGCCATATTTCAGTGGAGGATGAGGCCTGGTTTTAACCCAGACAGAAGTGTTCTCCAAGGTTCACATGCAGTTTTTCATAGGAGGTTCACACAATTTAATGACTTCATCTTTACAATAGTTCTACAAAATAGGTACTATTATACCCTTGGCATGACTGATTATGAGTAAATGCAATTATGGGTTTGGAAGAGAAAAAAAAAAAAAGACAAACATACAAAAAAATGTGAAGCATTAAAAAAAAAAAAAAGTTGTAATATGAGATAGATGTCCAGGAATGCTTCACTAAGAAGGTGACATTCAGTAAAGGAAGTGAAGGAGCAAGCTATGTGCTATGTCAGGGAAATGCTCTACACAGAGATGAAACACCAAGTGCTTAGGCCTGAAACAGGCTGCTTAGAGTGCCTGAGGAACAGCAAGAATACCACTGTGGCTGAAATGGCATGTGAGAGCTAAGAAGAGGAATAGAAAGTGAAGTCAGAGGGGTAAAGGGAGGACACAAATTGCGTGTGACCTGGTAGATTTAAGGGTTATACCTTTTTCAGAGTGAAATGGGAGCCACAAGAAGGTTTTGCAAAGAGGAGTGATATGACATTTTAACAGGTTCATTTTAATTATTGTGTTCAAAGTACAATCGGATAAGGAGGGTAAGAAAAGAAACACCGAGACTGACAACTCAAAGATGGTTAAGGCCAATATTTAACGTGCCATTTATCAATTTTTTGCCTCTCAGCTCCAAAATCAGTGTTACTTCTCCTGACTGGTAAACTGATACATCTAGGTTAGGTAAACTATGTTCATTTTTTGAGTATATACTAACCCCTTTCCCTCCAATCTCTCCGGCCCTGAAATATATTATTATCCAGGGAAGCTATGAAATTAATTGTTGTCTAGATCAAAATTTAACCATCCTGAATCTCATCATTTCTTAATAACATTCTCTCTAGAGATATAACTAATAGAGCTATAGTCATTGCTTAAAGTGTTCTCCACTAAAAATAAACAGATTTATTTTAAAACCTATTTAGAATCAGATATGATAGAGAAAGTAATGAAGTGATAATGGAAACCAGCTATAGAAAAGTCAAGTAAAATAGTCATAAATGCTAATTCCAAGCTAGCAATACATAGATTTCTCTATTTCTTCTTTTCCAAAACTTTTTTCAGACCTAAGATTGTTAATAGATATGAAAATGAGTACTCATGATAATAACCAAGAGTAATTATGTACTTTACAAACACATAATTGAGAAAATAATAACAAAAGCAATAGAGAACAACTGTCGGTTTTGCTTTTGGAGGAAAATTCAAAAGATGCTTCATCCAGAAATACTTACGTAATCAACACTTAATGAGCTGCAAAATGCAGTACTCCTCTTAATTTCCAGCAGGTATTATAAGCTCATAAAATCATGTTATTTTAAGCAAGGAAAAAGCTCATAACTATTACAGAGAAGCAAAGTCTGTGCTATTTTACTATAATAAGATTTTCCCCCTTCCTGACATTCTAAATGCCTGTAATTTTAGCCCAACACCCTATATAAAGTTTTACTAGCAGAAAGCTGAAGTGCCTTATTATCCTTGCTATTTATATGGCACAGATTCACCTGATATCTGTGTCTCTGGCATCCTTGTTTTTAAAGTAGATATCACAAATGCAAAGAGACAATACACTGTTTAATCAGAGCTGATAACCGACCTTTGATCAAACAAAAATCACAGCTTAAATTCACTTACATCAAAATTGCTATTTTAAAGTGAAGAAGAAATTGGCACACAACAGAGGATAGACCAAAATTATAACAGAATTTAAAATACATGGTTAGATTTGGTGGACAGAAATGTTCATAGATTGAAATAAAAAAGAAAAATCCATCCACAATAGACGTGGCCAGTTTCATATGACATTAAAGTCCTTACTTAAAACTCCACCACATCTATACATCTTTATACCCCCAGAGCCTACCTACATTTTTGACATGTAGGGGAGGCTCAACAGATCTTAAATTAGATATGCTGTTTCATTTGGTAAATACATTACATGACAAATGTGTCACCCAGAATGAGATGGGGATTTAGAGTATATTTCTGTTCATTCATTGTGTGCTTAAGGCAGCAAGTGTAACACTGTTCCTCACACCTCAGTCATTCCCAGGACACCTACAGGTTACTTACTATATCCTTGTATCACTCATTTTGTTGTTTACCTAACACTGTTCTTTAAATTGACCCACATTTTCTACTTGCTTCATCTTAAGCCATAATATCAATGAAATTAGAGGTGTTCTATGCTAATTATATTCTACTATCCATGAAAATAACTATAGGACTTTAAAATCAAAAAGGTTTGTTCAATCCATGAATAAAGGGTATCTTTCTGTTTATTTGTGTTTTCTTCATTTTATTTTTCAGTGTTTTATAGTTTTCACTATACAGGCTTTCATCTCATCGATCAAATTTACACCTAAGTATTCTGTTAATTACTATTTCATTTTTTTTATTTTATTTATCTATTTATCATTTTTAAGGTGTTTGTCATAAGGTGTGTACTCTCACCAAAGAAAGAGAAAATGAAAAACCACCCTCCCAGGGGGATGGGCATGCTGCAATCCCTTCCCCTCGAATCTCTTTTTAGGATTTTGAGTGCACACACAAACCTCCGGCGTGATTTTCAAGTTGCTGGATCCAGGACTTGAGCAATAGTCAGCCATGTGGAAATCCAGCACCTTAACTACCATGCCATCTGCTGGCCTCATCAGTTACAATTTTAAATGAGATTTTTTTTTTCTTTTTTCTTTAGTTTCTACAATAGGGTACATGTGCTAGCCCAAGAAAGACAGAAAGAAAAGAGAAAGCAAGAAATCAGTCCCCGGGAGAGCTGGCCCCCACCATAATCCCATCTCCTCTTCTCCTTTTTTCTCTTGGGATTTTGGGAACACACACACACACGTGCCCAGAATGATTTTTCTTTCTTTCTTTCTTTTTTTTTTTTTGGAGATTTTTTTGCTATAGGCCATGCGTGCTTGCCAGAAAGACAGAGACAGAGAGACAGAAAGTGAGAAATAACCCCCCCCAGGGGGGCCGGCCAAGCCACAATCCCTTCTCCTCCATTTTCCTCTCAGGATCTTGGGAATGCACACACGTGTGCCTGGTGTGAGTTTAAGCCACTGGCTACATGGGAGTCCAGCGACATAGCCATTACGCTAACTGCTGGTCCCCCCAGGATGATTTGAACCACACAGTTAACCATGAAGGATCCACCTGCCTTAGCCAGCATGCCACCTGCTAGCCTATAAATGAGATTGTTTTCTTAATTTCTTTTTTTTCAGATAGTTTATTGTTAGTACATAGAAACACTATTGATTTTTTTAATGTTGGTTTTGTATCCTGCAACTTTTCTAAAATAATCTGTTTTAACAATATTTTTGGTGGTGTCTTCAGATTTTTCTACATATAAATTCAGGTTATCAGCAAATGGATACAATTTCATTTCTGTTCTTTCCTGTCTAAATTTTTTTGCATTTCTTTCTTTTGTCTAACTGCTCTGCTAGGGCATTTTGTACTATGTTCAGAAGGAATGCTGAAAGAGGGCATCCTGGTCTTGTCCCTGATCTTACATCTCATTTTCACCAGGTTCACAAACAGGAAGGTCTACTTGTTAAAATGTCCACATTATCCAAAGAAATGTATAGATTCAATAACAATCCTTATCAAAATTCCAATGTTGTTTTTCACAGGAATAGAAAAAACAAAAACATGAACTTGTATGGAACAACAAAAGACCTTGAATAGCCCAAGAAATTGTGAGCAAAATATAATATATGAAAGAAAGAAAGAAAAAAGACTACAGGCATCACACTCTCTGATTTGAAAATATATTATAAAACAATTGTAATCAAAACTGTATGGTACCAATATTATAAAAGACATGCTAAACAATGGAAGAGGAGAGAAAACTCAGAAATAAATGCACACATTTTTGGTCAATTGAATTTTTTCAAAGATGCCAAAAACACATAATGGGGAAAGGACAGTGTTTTCAATAAATGGTCTTGGAAAAACTGGATGTTGTCACACAGATGAATGAAATTAGATCCTTATCTCAGACTGTATACAAAAATCAATTCAAAATGCTTAAAAATTTAAATGTAAAATCTGAAACCTTAAAACTACTGAAGAAAACATATGAAAAACCTTTGCAACATTGTTCTGGGAAACACAGTTTGTAGAAAGAACCTCAAAAGCACAGGAAACAAAACCTAAAATAGGCAAATGTGATAGTACCAAAATAAAAATCTTCTGTACAGCAAAGGAAACAATTAGCAAAGAACAAACAACCTCATAATGGGAGAAAATATTTGTAAACCACACATCAGAGAAGGGGTTAATATCCAAACTATACAATAAACTAAAGCAACTCATTAGCTAGAAAACAATTTACTCAAATAAAAAATGGGCAAAGAACTTGAACAGACTTTTCTCAAACAATGACACACAAAGGTCAACAGGTACATTAGAAAATACTCAGCAACAGAGTCAGCAGGTGGGGTGGTAGTTAAAGGTGCTAGACTCCTACATGGCTGACAGCAGTTCAAGTCCTCGACCTGGCATCTTGTTTTCTCACTTTCCCATTCTCTCTCTGGTCAAATTAAATAATAATAATAATAACAATAACAACAATTGGAATTAAATAAATAAATAAATAAAGCTTTAAAAAAATAAAGAAAATACTCAGCAACAGTAATCTTTAGGGAAATTCAAATTAAAGCCACAATAAGATGCACCTCATTTCTGTTACAGTGGCTTTTATAGAAAAATAAAAGATAACAAATAGAAACAGGTATTCTTGCATGTTATTGGTGGGAATGAAAATTAGTACAGCTATTATGAAAAACCATATGGAGATTCCTCAAAAAACTAAAGAGTCGAACTCTGTATAATCCAGTAATCCTAGTACTAAATATATACCCAAAGGAAAGGAAATTAGTATGTTAAAAAGATATCTACAATCTTATATTTATTGCAGTCCTATTCACTTAGCCAAAATAGGGAATCATAGTTTCTATTCAACAGATAAATGGACAAAGAAAATGTTACATATGCACATATATATAATTAAATACTATTGACCCTTTAAAAAGAAGAAAATTCTGTCATTTGCTGTATATAGGATCCTAGAGGACACTGTAATAAGTGAAATAAGCCAGGCACAGAAGAACAAGTACCACAAATTTCATTTATACATGGAATCTAAGAGTTGAACTCATAGATCTTGAGGGTTGAATGATGGTTACTAGATGCTAGGGAGGGGACAAAGGGAGAGAATGGAAAGTTATCGGTCAAATAGTGCAGTATCAGACAGACAGGAGGGATAAGTTTTAAGATCGATTAAACATTAGACTGACTACAACCAATAAAAATACATTGTATATTTCAAATAGTTAAGTAAATTTAAAATGTCTCACCATGAAAAATAAGTGTAGTGATTGATAGGTAAATTAGTTTTATCTAATCATTCCACATTGCATACAGATGTCAAAATATTACATTATATGCCATAAATGGGCGCGTGTGTGTGCATGCCCAAGAACCCGAGAGGAGAATGGAGGAGAAGAGATTGTGGTGTGGTCATCCCCCCTGGGGGGTGATTTCTCACTTTCTGTCTCTCACTCTCTGTCTTTCTGGTGAGTGCACATGCACTATAGCAAAACCCTCTCCAAAAAAATTATTAATATTTTATTTATTTATTTATTTATTTATTTTAGAGAGGTTTTTGCACATGCGCCCAGCATGAGTTAAGCCACCAGGTCTGGGATTCGAACCACGGTCAACTACATGGGAATCCAGCCACATAACTATTACACCAATTGTTGGTCCCAATATTAATCATTCTTACAAATAAATAAATTTAAAAGTTCTTGTATGTACCAGCCAACAACTTCTCATGTCCCACCAAGTATACATAGTTGCGCCACTTAGGAAAATACTGGTAAAATGCAAAGTGCACAGACTCTGAAATGATATAGTACTCATTTCTAATTCCATCTTTAGTACTTCCTAGCTGTGTGATCTCCCCCAGATTACTTGACCTCCCTGAGTTTCGTCACATAGAATGATGCCTTGTGTAGAGAAAATATTTATTTTCTTTTGGAGCTACATGAGAGATGCTAGAAATACAAATATAGCATGCCTCTCTGTCTTCATCAATTTACATTTTTGCTGGGGTGTTTGACACATAAGGCATTTATACACATTATTTTTGTGTGTGTGCAAGTTAGGGCTTACAATATAGGAGTCTTTACACTATGTTAATGTCTGGGCATAATGTGCTCTCTGTAGATATGCCAGTACAAACTGGAACATTTTCTTCTTAGTTAATTTATAATTGTGGTTCACATTTTCATTTTATCACGATTCATTATTTGGACTATTTTCTAAAATATGTGAGACAAGTTACAAGTTTCCAAAAATGCAAATCTGGATAATCTGGGTAAAATGGAGCAAGAATTATTTAAAGTCAATAGAATGCAATCATATTCTCCCATTTGATATAAAGTGGACGAATATAGAAGATTTAATGCTAAGCAAAGGAAACCAGACTATGAAAGAAAGGCATTTACATGTCCTCACTTAATATATACCAAATGTCTGTGCTCGATAGCAGAAACTGAAAGGGTAGAAGGGAGGCCAATTGTAGTTACTACAGATGATATAGAAGGGGATGGCTATTATGGGGTGTGGAGAGGGAATCAAGAATAAAAACAATGCATTTAATAGACACAAAAATGAAAAGTTAGCTAGTGATAATGTATATAGTAATGTCCTTGACTTGACTACTATGCACCATATTCATGCTGGTAAAAGCTATGTTGTACACTGTAAAGATGTACAGTGATGAAATGAAAATAAAAAATAAATTTTTAAAAAATCAAAAAGTTCAAGGAAAATGCCTATTATGATAAAAAAAAACTGCATGGATCACAAAAATGTTTTGCAACAAAATAAACATGTACTTTAATTTAGAAAAAAAGTAAATTAAAAAAGCAAAGAAATAAAGTCAATAGAAGACAAAATTCTTCCAAGATGTTGAGTCGAGCCAGTGAATACAGTTCACCAATGAGTTTGGTACCAAGATTTCTGGCAAAGAAAGTGCAAAGATGGAAACATGGTGGTCTTCACTTTACTGATTGTTTAAAGAAGGAAATAACATATTAATCTATAGAAACAAGCTTTGTTTCTGCGGGAAAAAAAAGTTTGATGATATGTAGTTATCTATGTAAAGGGCACTGAGGAGCACGGTGGGTAATATTTTCAACTGCAGTTCTCCAAAAGACACAGAAGCACTATTTCCAAATAGGACATTCTTGTCTAGACCCTTTAAAGAGGCAGAGAGCAAAACATTCCAACATAATTGAAGACAGGTGTCTCCCCAGAGCAGAAAACAGAGTTGGAAGTATTAAAGCACCAAAAGGGCTTTTGGTAACACAATACAGTTAGACCTAATGCAATTCAGAACTGACTAATTTGCACTTACACCATTTCATTCAAGTTACAACTGCCTACCTCGGCCTCAGATATTATGCAGTTACCTCAAATGACAGCCATATATTTAAGAGAACAGATGTGCTAGATTGTACTATAGTATTTGTTGGACTATATTTCTATTCTCATTGACATCGGGCTCAGGCATGTAACATTGTTTGGCCAGTGAATTGTGAGTAGAAAAAATGAGCAGAAACATTCAAAGCCATCAGGTATATGACTTTGCTCGTTCACTTTTCCCTCTGCCTTGACACTTATGTATGTGTCTCAGAAAGGGCCTGCTTCTTCAACTGAGTTCTCAGAATAAAAAGATATAGAGTAGAACTGTAGTTGACCTGCAAAGGTTGTAAAAGATAAGAAATAAACGGTTATTATTAAAAAGCAAACAAAGAATAACAAGTTCTTCTAAGGTTTTGACAAGGAAGAACTCTTGCACTCTTTTGACAGGAAAATAAATTAGTACAGCCATTATGAAAGATAGTATGGAAATTCCTCATAAAATGAAAAGTAGAAGTATTTTATGATCCAGTAATCACACTGCTTTTCATATATTCAATGGAAAGGAAATCAGTTTGTCAAAGAGATAGCTACACTTTTGTGTTCTTTGTAGCATCCTTCACAATAACCATGAGACAAAATCAGCTTTAGTGTCCATCAAAAATGAATGGATAAAGAAAATGTGATTTTATATATATATATATATATATATATATATATATATATATGTGTGTGTGTGTGTGTCTGTCATCTGATTCTATATGGATGATCCTGTAAAAATTATGCTAAGTGAAATAAGCTAAGCACTGAAAGACAAATATTGTATGTTCTCACTCCTCAATGGAAGCTTTGACCACATAGATGTGGAAAGTGAGGCCAGCCAGTGGCGTGGTGGTAAAGATGGCTGGATGCCACATGGCTGATGTCATGAATTGAGTCCTGGATCCAGTGGCTTGAGAAACACACTAGGAACATGTGCATGTATGCCCAAAATTCCAAAAGGAAAAATGGAGAAGAGATTGTGGTGGGACTATGTGGGGGGAGAGGGATTGCTTTCTCACTTCTTTTTTTCTGTCTCTCTGACAATTGCACATGCAATTAACAATTTTTTAAAAAAGTAGAAAATTGGATATGAGAAAATGAGAAGACAGGGGCAGTTAAGATGTGGAGAATTTGTTCAACAGATATACATTTGCAGTTAGACAAGATGAATAACTGTAGAGTACAAAAGTATAGTAGAGTGACAAGAGTTAATAACAATTTAATGTATAGTTTGTAATAACTAGAAGAGTGGATTTTGAACGTTTACAACACAAAGCAATGATAAATATTTGAGATGATGGATATGTTTATTTGATCATTATGCAATATATTTATGCATTGAAAAATCTGTCTTACTCCATAAATATGTATAAATATTATATGTTAATTAAAATTATAAAATAGAATTAGCCCATAGCAGGGTAGTTAAGGAAGCTGGATCTCACATGGCTCACTGTACACAGTCCTGCACCCAGAGACTTGGGAAATATGCTGGGCACATCTGCACACCCAGTCTTGGAGGGAGGGAGAGATGGAGGAGAAGGCATTGTGGCATGGCCATTTTCCATGCTGGGGGTGGGAAGGTTGCTTTCTCTCCTCTCTCTATATATATATATTTCAGTCTCTGTCTCTGTCTGGTGAGCACACACACCATCTGCAAAGTTTTAAACATTTATGAAAAAAAGAAGACTGGGCCAGCGGGTGCCATAGTGGTTAAGGCAGCTGGATCTCATATGTTGACTACATGATTCAAGTCCCAGACCCAGTGGCTTGAGGAAACATGTGAGTTGTGTGTGCATGCATGCACCAAATCCCAAAAGTAGTAAAAAATGAAGGAGAAGGGATGGTGGCATGACCATACCCCTATAGGGAAGGGTGCTTTCTCACTTTCCCTCCCTCTCTGCAATGAGTGCATGTATCTCTTGGCAAATAAAAAAGACTACCAAACATTTAAGTATCTTTTATGTACTAGATGTTTTCATATATTATTTCATTTCATGGTCATGGGAATTCTATTTTTGCTCCATCTTACAAATATAGTTCAGAGAGGGTATATAAATTGCTCACAAAGAGATAGTAAATGATACAGCTGAAATTTGATCTCAGATTAGACTGACTCCCAAGTCTATGCTGTTCCCATTATCCTTTCCTTTGCTTTCCATTGTACAAAGCAGGATGGAATGATAGGATAGACACAAGGCATTATTCCAGGGACTACTAGAAAAGTCTTTGGAAGCCCAGTTTTGGGACCAGCAGATGGCATAATGGTTAAGTAACTGGACTACCATGCAGTTGACCATGGCACCCGTGCATGTGTGTGTGCCCAAAACCCCAAGAGGAGAATGGAAGAGAACGGATTATGGTATGGCTATGCCCCCTGGGGAGTGATTTCTTCTTTTCTGTCTCTCTGGTAAGCGCCTGCACCCTATAGAAAAAAAAAAATCTCTCTTAAAAAAAAAAGAAGCCCAGTCTTGCACAAAATTTTAAAACAAAGTGGTCAGGTTGTAAAGGGTTGTCCAATATGCTTATAGGTCTATAATTTGGGCTTAATATTAATTCCATATTTACTATGGAATTTAATATTTTATATTTTAATTACAAATATAATAGATATTTATAAAAATATAGGAGATATAGAAATCAGGTGACTAGCAGGTGACATGGTAGTTAAGGCACTTGATATTCCCACATGGCCAACTATGGTTGGAGTACTGGACCTGGTGGCTTGCTGTCTCATTTTCCCTCTGTGTCTGTGTATGTGTCTCTCTCTCTGGTCAAGTTAAAATAAATGGATGAATAAATAAAATTAAATAAATTATTCTTTTAAAAAATGAAATCATATGTCAATATCTGTTGACTTTCCTGAGGGGCAGGAATTTATAAAATTAGCAGTAGAAGCATTATCATGAAAAAAAGACATGTGACTAGACAAAATACTAATTGAATGCAGTATATCAACTATGGCCTTTAAAATTTGCAGATATAGTCAATTGATATATGAGGGAACTTGTAAAAATTTGTGGGAAATTGAAATTAAAGCATGAGTTTATTTCAGTGTAATTTTTTAAAAATTCATGCATAGTTTTTTGATAATACACATTTTCCGTAAACTTTTTTTTTTTTTTTAGAGATTTTCACTGTAGGGGGGGGCCGATCCACAGACAGACACACACGAA
>NW_006203618.1:502496-506664 GCF_000334495.1 Tupaia belangeri chinensis
TCCCTTCTCCTCCATTCTCCTCTCGGGATCTTGGGCATGCACACACACGCGCCCAGCGTGAGTTTTAAGCCACCGGGTCCGGGACGCGAACCACGGTCGACTACGTGGGAGTCAAGCGACATAGCCATTACACTAACTGCTGGTTCCCAATTCCATAAACTTTTTGAAGACTCTTCATATTTGTCAAAATTCTATTAGGGGCTATCTGATGTTTCTATTCATTCTTATGATAATATCACAATTCTAGATAATGTTTTAATAGTCTTTTTTTCCCATTTAACATTTTAACAACATTTGGAATCTATTTCAATGTTCCAAGATAATCTAAATCCTTTCCCTAAGTATTTATCAGTTTTCTCAGCATAATTTATTCAATAATACAGCCCTTTCCTATTCCATTTTATTCATACTTTTATATATTTTGATGGTTAATTTTATATGTAAACTGGACTGGGTCAATGTGACCTGAGCATAGTGAGCTAAGGACAGAGTGTAGGAAATTCTTGTTGAAGAGGCAGAGCAACCAGGTCATGAAGGGGTCTGCTTGTAAGCCAGGGTAAACAATTTAGATTCTATTTTAACAAATGGCAAGCCACTAGAGGATTTTAGGTATGAGAGTTAAATTATAAGAATTACATTTTTAGAATATCACACTGTTTACTGTGGGTAGATGAGACTATGGAGAATGAGAATGTAGAGCTAAGAAGGCATTACCAAAGTCAACACAGTACAATGGTGACGATGGTGACAGACCAGAGTGTTCATGGAAGAAGTAAGAGGAATAAAGTGCCTGATGTGCACAGGGAGATCTTAGGATATTTACTGCTCAGAAGAGTCACATCATGTAACTCAAAAATTCTATGGGTACTCACAGCTTAAATCACTCCATGCAGAATGGGAAAATAGAAAGAAAATGACTATAGAATTTCATAGAAAGAGACTGCATTGTCAGTAGGCAGAGTAGGAATACAGTCAGCCTGTTTTTAATCTGTGTATTGAAAAAGAATCTCTATTTAAAAGCAGAAAAAGGCACTTTTTTAAATGGGATATTTCAGCTCAACTTACCTTTAAAATATATCTGTCAACTTTATTTACTAAAGTTGTTCCATAGCTCTGTGTTCAACAGACCAATATACTGAAGCAATGGTAGGAAAATTGATGATGTTATGATGTTCATGTGCTCATATTAAATATCATAGTTATTCTCCATAATTGTGATATTTAGAAAGGACATCAACAAAAAGATGGGTGATCAATCACCACAAAAAGCCATAGACCGGGTATTTAGAATGAGTAAAGAAGTCCCACAGTGTGCCCGCTGAGCTCCAAGAGAGACTTACTTAAAGGCCATTAGCTCAGATGATGATTATGCAGGTGGAGGTGATCTGCACTCTCTCTGCCATCCATTTTTCTCCCTTTGTACAGCGTGTTCAGTGGGTATTGAGGAATATTCTAACTCTAATAGTACTCAGATGTTTGGCTACAGTTCACTTAGACAGGTTTAGACACTCAGTGCATGGAGACTGAGCAGCAAAGTGATGAAAGTAAAAGAAAAAGGAGAAGGAAACAAAGAGAAAAATGAAACATATCTTCTTTTTAAAAATGAAAACCTCGGGACCAGCAGGTAGTGTAATGGCTATGTCATTGGACTCCCATGTAGTCCTGAACCCAGTGGCTTAAACTCACACTGGGTGCATGTGCGTGCATGCCCAAGATCCCAAGAGGAGAATGGAGGAGAAGGGATTGTGGCGTGGCCATCCCCCCTGGGGGTGATTTCTCGCTTTCTGTCTCTCTGTCTCTCTCTGTCTTTCTGGTGAGTGCACACACCCTATAGCAAAAAAAACTCTCAAAAAAAAATGAAAACCTCAAAAGGAATTGTTCACAGTTTAAACATAGTAGACATCTCAGAAGGCGTATGTTTTTGTCTCTCCTAAATGGGAGGGGGAAAGGTGAGAATTAGCAAAATAAGAGAGTAAAGGAGGGTGTGACAGACAAGAAAATACTTTCCCTTAAAAAATGAAAAATAATAAAACAAATTTAAAAATTAAAAGGCAGAGAAAGACAGAGAGAAGGATACAGACAGTGCCCTACCACTCTAAAATGGGATCTGGAGGGTGAAGTCTCAGCAGAAAATCTTCAGCCTTAGTCCCTGAAAGGAATTGTTTAGCTCAAATCCAGTAGACATCTTAGAAGGCCTGCTTTTTTGCCTCGAGATGTGCACATTTAAAAGCACTGTTAGAATTTTGAGGTGCTGCAGAAAGTTTACTGTGGCAGGAAAGACTATGGGTCACTAAACTAGCTAAGAAGAGTTTGAGAAATAGCCAGGATAGGATTTAACTGGGAGGGTTTCCCATCCACTACTGCACAGTACATGTTCACATCCATAACAAACACATAGGACATATAGGTCAGGGCCAAGAGATGTGCAATCTGCCTATTAAGAGGCCCCTTCTCTTCCTGTATTTTTGCCATCAAAAATCTCAAATATAGGGAACCGGCAGTTAGCGTAATGGCTATGTCGCTGGACTCCCACGTAGTCAACCGCGGTTCGTGTCCCGGACCCGGTGGCTTGAAACTCACTCCGGGCACGTGTGTGTGCGTGCCCAAGATCCCGAGAGGAGAATGGAGGAGAAGGGATTGCAGCGTGACCATCCCCCCTGGGGGGTGATTTCTCGCTTTCTGTCTCTATGTCTCTCTCTGTCTGTCTGGCAAGCGCACGCGCCCTACAGTGTAAATCTCTCAAAAAAAAAATAATAAAATAAAATAATAAAAAAAATCTCAAATATATGCTTTAAGTATGTGATAATATAAAAAAAAAAATATTACTCTTGCTCATAATTTAGTTTGAATAGCACTGTACTCAAGAATTCCTCTTACGATCTTCTTTTCCTGATAATGAATGTAGCCCAGTGACCTGTTTTTTTTTTTTTTTTTTCTTTCCTTCCTAAAGTGCATTTTATTTCTGGAAATGCAGATAAAGAAAAATTCAGAGAATCTCAATCCTAATTTTTTTTCTTTAAGATAAGGAGTTTAGTTATCAGGAGTTACCTGTCATGGCACATGCAAACATTGGCAGCTCAGGGTTAAAGACTCAAGAGAGTGAACCTGAAGGCTTTCTTTTCACCACTCACTCAGTACTCCTCTAGGGAGTGCACACTTTTCCAGGGAATGCGGAGGAGCTTAGGTGTTGAGATTTGATAGATAAGAAGAACTGGTGGTTATTTATAAAATCCATTTGTATAAAATAGCTCCTAGAGTGCTAGGGTGTGTATTTCCTGTGAGTTCTGCCTCTGCAGCTGCAACTTAGCATAAAGGTGGAGAGCTGAATAGCACACAAGCTGAATAAGTTTAGGTCAGCTGGCAATGGCCAGTCCTGCTTTTTCATAAATCTTTGCATACAAATAATTAAATGTCTTATGAGCAATCCACATGACTAAGGAGGGTTATCTCACTTCCAGCAGTGATTAGGCACTGCTTTATGGAATGGAGGCTGAATTTGAAATGGACCTTTCACAATGAGTAAATTTCAGGCCCTAGTATTAACAAAATAGTTGAAAAAGGCTAGAGCATTCATTCTTTATTCAAAAGCAGATTCAATACTAGTTGGCTGATCTTCATCCGATAAATTTCCAGAAAAAGCCAAATGCTACTAAGTAGCTAAGTCTAATGAGCAAAGTGAATGTTTGCCCTGGGTAGTATTCTTTGAGTCAAAAACTAAAGAATAATATAATTTATTTTTCATATTTCTGAAAAAATAATTGGGAAGGTGCTTCCCAAACTAAAGTGACTGAACACTGTAATAAGTGTACAGTGTCCATAAGGAACAAAATAGAAGTATTTGTACCATTTGGTACAAAGTAGTTCTTTTCAATTGTCACTTCCAAGGACAGAAACACATTATTTTTATTGGCCACCTATGAGCAAGGGGGATGGACCCATAGGGGAACAGAAATCTGGTAATATGCGCCAGCAAGGGAGTCATAATAAAGATACAGCACTGGCCCCAGAGGAAGATTCACATATAGAGCTAAAGTTCAAAAAAGATTTATAGAAAATTTAACAGTAACAAGCTGAGATTAATGCTAGGTGAAAAATCTGTAAACAATTATATAGAGAAAGTATGATTTCAGCTACAATAAATATTATATATGGAAAAATCAATCTTCAT
>NW_006203618.1:506693-514132 GCF_000334495.1 Tupaia belangeri chinensis
TACAAGATTGCCAAGTGTCACAGATACTGCAGAGTTGTGCAAACTGGTGGGGGTCCCAGACACCTGGGAAGATTGAGAAGAAATTGTTATGTTAACTGGGTGTGATTATAAATAGAAGAGAAAGAAGAAGATTGTACCACAAACCTGGGCAAAATAAGGGATAAATGTTGCTGCCCATCTGATGTATGTGAGTACCAGATTCTTTGGCCCTCTCAAATAAAACAGTTGAAGGTCTTTCCAACTGGTTTCAGTGGGTTTTTTTTTTAAATGTTTGTCCCTTACCTGCTAGATCCTAGTGACGGGAGAAGTAAATTAGATCAAGCTGAGAATATCTAGGATGGACTAAGCCAGAGTGCAGAATGACAGTTCTGTTTTTTTGAATTAAATTCTCATTACTGGGTTGTCATATTCAGAGAAGAAATGCCAAATGCTCAAGTTAACTTGCATGGAGTTACAGTACAAACCATTAAGTAGAAATTAATTAAAGATACTCAGGAAATTTGCAGCTATTTTAGTTAATGTTCATTTTTTTAACTGGTACAAATAGTAAGTGAATTTTATTTTCACTTTGATATTAGTGTTTGAAGAATGTCTCCTAATTGGCTTTCTCCCTGGCAACTGTGATAAATGCTGTTGGCTTATTCCCCAACAGCCATACCTCTCCCTTCTTTTCTTGGTAGTGCAACCAAGGTTTTGTTCAACCTCTCCTGAAGTGCAATATCTTTCCCCAGACTTAAGTGATGAGTTTTGATTGGTCTCTAAGCAAAGAATAATTTATCTCATTCCTCTTGGTAATTAATTCATTTAGGCAAAGCTGACTCAGCGCTAAGAGGATATAGATATTGAAAATAGTATTCATCCCACTGTGGTAATCGAGAGAGTTCTGATGCCTCCTCAATAGGTAGAGTGAATAATCTTGCAGAATTTGTGTTTACTCTGTTTTGTAATTCTCCATTTGCTATCCCACTGTAATCTTCCAAACCAAATCTTTCTACATGTGTAATGTAGGTAAAGGATATATGGGTCACATAGAAATATCAAGATTATAAGAGCTGAACTTATAACATACTCTAGAAAATGAAAACTTCAAATTTAATGCAGAAACATTTTAATTTGCAGATCATTTTAATTTTCATTCACTTATCACCTATCTTAATACTAATGGAAAGGTTGACAGATACTCGCTATGCAGAAGACAAATGCCATTTCCTTCCTGAACTCTCAGGAGAGAAGTGAAAGTATAACATGTACTAATATTAAGTATTTTGGTTTCATATCTTATGTGTATTTTCCAGAAATTCTATTTAATATTAACAAAACCCATTAATGAACACAAAACCTTAAGTGCCATAAAACAATATAATACCACCCTAATCCATGACTTGAAAGTTAAAACTGGGATTCCATTTTTTTGCTTGGCAGAATATTAGACCAGAATATGCTATAAAGGGTATGAACTAACCCCAGTTGCTATCTATATACAAGGAATTAGAGTATTGACCTGACCAACTATGAAAGAGAAGCACTGTATGTCCCCACTTAAATATACCAAATATATTCACTCTGTGGCAGAAACTGAAAGATTGGAAGGTATGAAAGCAGGGAAGGCAACTGTAGATACTAGAGACACTTTAGGAGGAAGTGGGTAATAGGAGATGGGAGGGAGAGAATCGGGGAAAGAATATTTAATAGATACAAAAATGAAATGGTACCTTATGATGATAATGGTAATATCCTTGATTGGAGGACGAATACACATTGTATTCATGCTGGGGGAAAAAACATTCTGTATGTTGTAACAATGTACACTGATCAAATGTAAATAAAAAAACATGAAGAAAAAAGAATATTGGCTTGAAATTTATAGTTCTGTGCAATGCTTCCTCCACAACTATGCCTCAGTTTCCATTTTTGCAAAATAACATATTGAACCAGAAAGTTTCTTCCAAATCCAATATCTGAAAATCTTCTTCACAAAGTGTGGTAAAAACAAGTAGTATGTGCTCACTATGTAGTTGTGTTCTCCAGGGCACACAAAAAGTGTCCAATCCACCCTTTCATGTAGGTGAGAACTTTTGGCAATGTAATGCATTGGAAGTGATGTACTACCTCATTTTGAGTCTTGGCCCCCAAACTTTTCATACAATCTTCCATGCTCTTCTTCTTGATGGCAAACATCAGCATGGATGAAAGTGAAACAATTGAAGATGTTGTAGAAGTCTGACTCCCAAGTTCCAAGTCCATGGGTCAAAGTAAGGTCATGTAAGAGTGTATCCTAACCTGAACACCAATATCTGATGTACTGCAAAAGAGAGATAAACCCATATTAAAAGCTAAGGTAGTACAACTTTATTTTTTTATTTTTTTCTTTCTTTCTTTCTTTTTTTTTTTTGGAGAGGTTTTTGCTACAGGGCACATGTGCTTGCCAGATGCACAGAGAGAGAGGGAGAGACGGAAAGCAAGAACTCACCCCCTCCCAGGGTGGACGACCACGCCACAATCCCTTCTCATCCATTCTCTTCTTGGGATCTTAGGCATGCACCTACACGCGCCCTGCGTGAATTTAAGCCACCAGGTCCAGGATGCGAACCATGGTCGACTACATGGGAGTCCAGCGACATAGCCATTACACTAACTGCTGGTCCCAGTAGTACAACTTTTAAGTGGTATGCTACTGTGGAAAATGAGCATTAGTCTAAGTAATACAAACACACATATATACATAATACACAAAATCAGATCCGTTACCCTAAATACTCAAAAGAAAAACCTGAACACTGGTCAGAGTATCACCTTTGGCTGAAATTGTGGATATTTTAAAGTCCAACAAGGTTCTAGACATGTCAGTGTCATGACAGTAATGACAAAGAACATCAGATACTTTGTAATTGAGCTATCAATAAATAAAATTTCTAGCTTTTAAATCTTATAAATTCTTATGAAAATGCAAAACATTAGAGTAGTTTCTACTGTAAAATTTTACATCCTTGGATTCAATAATATAGACTGTCTGAAAATAAAAACTGCATTCCAGAGGTCCTTCTGCATGGTCGCTGGGGAGAACCTGCCACTGGCTGACCATGCTCTGCCAGACACGGTGTTCATGAAGAAATTTTTGCTATATAGAAGACCCCTTCATGGCTACTGAGAACTAGTGATTTCAGGGGACTAGGAGAAATGAAGATTTTTTTTTACACTGATAATTCAGCCTCCAGCCCTCAAACTCACGTGATTGAATTTCAAGTTTGGGAAGAAACACACTTTTCCATTAGATGACTAAAAATCACCACAGGACCACAAGAAATATGGGAAAATAAGAAAATACCTCTCCCTCAAGGGAAAAGAATGACTCCTCTTCATCCACAGACAGTTCAACAGAAATCATGGAAATGTCTGATAAAGAATTTGGAAAATGCATAATGGCAAAACTAACAGAGATGGAAGAAAAGAGAGACAATGAACTGCAGAAGAGAAAGGAAAAAGAAGCTGATGAGTGCTGGGAGGTGAGGAAATTCTTGCAAGATCTAAAAGAGGAAGTACACACTTTACAAAAGAATCAAATGGAATTGTTAGAGATGAAGACTATAATACAGGAAGTCAAAATCCCCCTTGAAAGTATTAAAAGCGGACTAGATCATACAGAAAATAGAATCTCAGACATAGAAGAGAAAATTGCTGGTCTAGAGAAATCCACCATGAAGACTGAGAAAACTGCTCAGAAATTTGAGAATAATATACGAGAAATAATAGATACCAGTAAACGTCCAAACATCCAGATAATTGGCATCCCAGAAGGCTAAGAGACTCATAAGGGCATTGATAATCTATTCCATGAAATCCTACAAGAAAACTTTCCAAACCTAGAGAGGGGTTCAAAGATCCAATCCCAAGAAACACAAAGGACACCAAATAGAATCAACCCAAGAAGATATTCTCCAAGACACATTATAGCCAGACTGCCAAAACCACAAAGACAAGATACTAAGATTGGCAAGAGAGAAATGGCAAGTTACCTGCAAAGGATATCCCATCAGACTAACAGCAGACCTCTTACTGGAAACAATGTGAGCAAGAAAAGAATGGGAAAATATATTCAAAGTATTAAGGGAAAAGCAATTACAACCAAGAATTTTGAACCTGGCAAGATTGTCTTTCATATGGGAAGAAAAGACAAGAACACTCTCAGATAAACAAAACCTGAAAGAATTTACCAGCACCAGACCAGATCTCCAAAAAGTTCTCCAGGGAGTGTTATGTCAGTAAAATTAAATGCAGACACACAGAAATAAGAGTTCAAAAACTAAGAAAATGGCCAACTTAATCGTAGGGACAAGTCTGGAGTTGAATATTATATCCAAGAATTCAACTGGGAAGATCAAACCACAACAGAAGATCGACTAAGTACATGAGACTGAACTGGTAAAATAGCATTCTGTGACTTTTGACTAAAAGATTGCTGCTTTTCTTCTAGGCTTTGTTGTCCAGTTTTAAGCTGTCTTGAGCTGTCAATAGTTTCATGTAGCTACTATTTGAATAGGATACCAACCTGTTTCCAGGCATTAAGTTTTAAGAAATTTTCCTTACCAATTCAAAACTGCTTTTCTTGAAATTACCAGCTAGACCTGCAGTGAAAGTAGTTAGATTATTTACGAAATTATATGATCAATAAAATGTTGAGGGAAAAGGAATGTAAGACAACTGTAGACAACAGAGATGGTGTGAGAAGAGGATGGGAGAGGGCAGAGCGTCAGACATAGGGGTATATATATATACATGAAACTATAAATGGAAAATTATTGATAACATACATGATTAAGCCACTATGCAGTATATTCTGGATGTAAAACCACTTTTTGTATGCTGTGACAATGATTAGGGGATGAATGTAAGTTAATTTTAAAAAAAGTTTCAGGAGAAAAAAATCATGAAAACTATTTTTTGTGAAATTAAAAAGATGCATATTTGAGTACTGCAGTAAGCTATATAGTCCTAGCTGGGTGCTACTTTGTTCTATGTTCATTCTACTCATTGAGGTTTATGCCTAGGGTCAGACTTGTGTTCATGGATATGTATATATCAGCTGCACTTGCTATTGGATTTATTTAGATGAATTAAGTTCTTTACCGAATAAATAAAATGGGGAGAAAAGGCATAGAAAGCAACCGTGGATACCAGAGACAGTGTGGGAGGAGGGTGGGACATGGCAGAGGGTGAAAGATAGGGAATCAAGAATGGCAAAAATAACAAAATATACAGGAAACACGAAATGGAAAATTGTTTGTTGATGATAACATGTATGTTGACGTGCTTGATTGAGCCAATATACAGTGTATTCTGGACGGGAAACAAATATTTTTTTTTTAATTTTTAAAAACTACATTCCAAGCATGGGTTTGTATATATAAATACATTTCTTTTTTAAGAACTATTTTATTAAGAGACTGAGTCTGTCATGAGAGCTGAGATCTATTGCTTTCAGGAATAAGAGAAATGAAGGTTTTCTTCTGAGAAGTCACCCTGGTAGAGTCCTCTGTCCTTTTCTCTCTGTTTCTCTATGTCTCTGTCTTTTCTTTTTTTCATTTTTTTTAAATTTTTTAAGGTAAAGTATTTTCTTGGCACTGAAATCCTCCTTTATCTTGGTAATAATCCCCTCCCTTTTGCCCCTCCCATCTAAGAAAAGCATAAAGGGCAGGCCAGAAGAAGACTGAGTATGCCATGAGAGCTGAGATCTAGTGCTTTTGTGTGTCACACTTGTGCACCTTGTGGTTTTCATTTTTTGTTTTTGTTTTTTGGAGAAGTTTTTGCTATAGGGTGTGTGTGCTTGCCAGAAATATAAAAGAGACAGAGAGACAGAAAGTGAGAAATCACTCCCCAGGGGGGATGGCCATGCTACAGTCCCTTCTCCTCCATTCTCCTCTCTGGATCTTGGGCACGCATGCACACGTGCCACCATGAGTTTAAGCCACTGGGTCCAGGACTCAAAACTATAGTCAACTACATGGGGGTCCAGAGACATATCCATTAGGCTAACTGCTGGTCCCTTCATTTTCTGTGTCTTAAAATTAACAAATAAAAAAAAATTAACAAATAAATAAATTTTTGTTTGTTTGCTTTATTTGTTTTTCTTTCTCTTTTTCTCTGTTTTTTTATTCTTTTTCTTTTACCTCATTACTTTGGTGCTCAACCTCCATGCACTGAGTGTCTAGACAGGTCTAAGTGAAAAGTAGTCAAGCATCCAAATACTATTAGGGTCCTCATAGTCCTCAATTTCCACTGAATCTGCAACACAAAGAAAGAAAAATGGAATGCCAAAGAATTTGCAGACCACTTCCTCCTATGCTCCAATGATTGCTCAGATTGAAATTCTAGAACTTAGAAAGAAATGAATAACCCATCTGATGACTAGAAATCACTGCAGAGGCACAAGAAATATGAAAAAATAAGAAAATACTACTCCCTCAAGAGAAAAGGATAACTCCTCTTCACCCATAGACAGTACAATGAAACTCATGGAAATGTCTGATAAAGAATTTAGGAGATTCATAGTGACAAAGCTAACAGAGATGGAAGAGAAGAGAGACAATGAACAGTAGGAGAAAAAGTCAATGAATTCCAGGATGTGAGGAAGTTCTTCCGAAAGCTGAAAGAAGAAATACACACCATAAAAAAGAATCAAATGGAACTGTTGGAGATGAAGGTTATAACACAGGAAGTCAAAACCTCCTTTGAATGTATTAAAAGCAAACTAGATCATACTGAAAATCGAATTTCAGTTGTAGAAGACAGAAATGCTGGACTAGTAAAATCTACCACAAAGACTGAGAAAATAGCCCCAAAGATGAGAATAATATACGAGAAATACTAGATACCATTAAATGTCCAAATATCTGGATAATCAGTATCCCAGAAGGTGAAGAGACTAATAAGGGCATTGATGAAATCTTGAATGAAAGTTTTCCAAACCTAGAGAGGCATTCAAAGATCCAGACCCAAGAAATACAAAGGACCCTAAATGGGATCAACCCAAGAAGATCTTCTCCAAGACATATTACAGCCAGAATGACCATAACCACAGATAAAGTCAATATACTAAGATTGGCAAGAGAGAAACATCAAGTTACTTACAAAGGATATCCCCTCAGTCTAACAGTGGACCTCTCATGGGAAACAATGCAAGCAAGGAAAGAATGGGAAAATATATTCAAATTATTGAGTGAAAAACAATTTCAACCAAGAATACTATATCTGGTAAGATTATCCTTCGTATGGGAAGAGAAAACAAAAATATTCTCAGAGAAACAAAACCTGAAAGAATTTACTGACACCAGACCAGTTTTCTAAGAAGCTCTGAAGGGAGTGCTATCCCAGGAAAACGAAAGTCAGACGCACAGAAATAAGAGTTCTGAAACAACTAAGAAAATGGCCAGCTTAATGGTAGG
>NW_006203618.1:518731-525511 GCF_000334495.1 Tupaia belangeri chinensis
TAATGGCAGAACGAACAGAGATGGAACAAAGGAGAGACAATCAACTGCAGAAGACAAAGGAAAAAGAAGCTGATGAGTGCTGGGAGGTGAGGAAATTCTTGCAAGATCTAAAAGAGGAAGTACACACTTTACAAAAGAATCAAATGGAATTGTTAGAGATGAAGACTATAATACAGGAAGTCAAAATCCCCCTTGAAAGTATTAAAAGCGGACTAGATCATACAGAAAATAGAATCTCAGACATAGAAGAGAAAATTGCTGGTCTAGAGAAATCCACCATGAAGACTGAGAAAACTGCTCAGAAATTTGAGAATAATATACGAGAAATAATAGATACCAGTAAACGTCCAAACATCCAGATAATTGGCATCCCAGAAGGCTAAGAGACTCATAAGGGCATTGATAATCTATTCCATGAAATCCTACAAGAAAACTTTCCAAACCTAGAGAGGGGTTCAAAGATCCAATCCCAAGAAACACAAAGGACACCAAATAGAATCAACCCAAGAAGATATTCTCCAAGACACATTATAGCCAGACTGCCAAAACCACAAAGACAAGATACTAAGATTGGCAAGAGAGAAATGGCAAGTTACCTGCAAAGGATATCCCATCAGACTAACAGCAGACCTCTTACTGGAAACAATGTGAGCAAGAAAAGAATGGGAAAATATATTCAAAGTATTAAGGGAAAAGCAATTACAACCAAGAATTTTGAACCTGGCAAGATTGTCTTTCATATGGGAAGAAAAGACAAGAACACTCTCAGATAAACAAAACCTGAAAGAATTTACCAGCACCAGACCAGATCTCCAAAAAGTTCTCCAGGGAGTGTTATGTCAGTAAAATTAAATGCAGACACACAGAAATAAGAGTTCAAAAACTAAGAAAATGGCCAACTTAATCGTAGGGACAAGTCTGGAGTTGAATATTATATCCAAGAATTCAACTGGGAAGATCAAACCACAACAGAAGATCGACTAAGTACATGAGACTGAACTGGTAAAATAGCATTCTGTGACTTTTGACTAAAAGATTGCTGCTTTTCTTCTAGGCTTTGTTGTCCAGTTTTAAGCTGTCTTGAGCTGTCAATAGTTTCATGTAGCTACTATTTGAATAGGATACCAACCTGTTTCCAGGCATTAAGTTTTAAGAAATTTTCCTTACCAATTCAAAACTGCTTTTCTTGAAATTACCAGCTAGACCTGCAGTGAAAGTAGTTAGATTATTTACGAAATTATATGATCAATAAAATGTTGAGGGAAAAGGAATGTAAGACAACTGTAGACAACAGAGATGGTGTGAGAAGAGGATGGGAGAGGGCAGAGCGTCAGACATAGGGGTATATATATATACATGAAACTATAAATGGAAAATTATTGATAACATACATGATTAAGCCACTATGCAGTATATTCTGGATGTAAAACCACTTTTTGTATGCTGTGACAATGATTAGGGGATGAATGTAAGTTAATTTTAAAAAAAGTTTCAGGAGAAAAAAATCATGAAAACTATTTTTTGTGAAATTAAAAAGATGCATATTTGAGTACTGCAGTAAGCTATATAGTCCTAGCTGGGTGCTACTTTGTTCTATGTTCATTCTACTCATTGAGGTTTATGCCTAGGGTCAGACTTGTGTTCATGGATATGTATATATCAGCTGCACTTGCTATTGGATTTATTTAGATGAATTAAGTTCTTTACCGAATAAATAAAATGGGGAGAAAAGGCATAGAAAGCAACCGTGGATACCAGAGACAGTGTGGGAGGAGGGTGGGACATGGCAGAGGGTGAAAGATAGGGAATCAAGAATGGCAAAAATAACAAAATATACAGGAAACACGAAATGGAAAATTGTTTGTTGATGATAACATGTATGTTGACGTGCTTGATTGAGCCAATATACAGTGTATTCTGGACGGGAAACAAATATTTTTTTTTTAATTTTTAAAAACTACATTCCAAGCATGGGTTTGTATATATAAATACATTTCTTTTTTAAGAACTATTTTATTAAGAGACTGAGTCTGTCATGAGAGCTGAGATCTATTGCTTTCAGGAATAAGAGAAATGAAGGTTTTCTTCTGAGAAGTCACCCTGGTAGAGTCCTCTGTCCTTTTCTCTCTGTTTCTCTATGTCTCTGTCTTTTCTTTTTTTCATTTTTTTTAAATTTTTTAAGGTAAAGTATTTTCTTGGCACTGAAATCCTCCTTTATCTTGGTAATAATCCCCTCCCTTTTGCCCCTCCCATCTAAGAAAAGCATAAAGGGCAGGCCAGAAGAAGACTGAGTATGCCATGAGAGCTGAGATCTAGTGCTTTTGTGTGTCACACTTGTGCACCTTGTGGTTTTCATTTTTTGTTTTTGTTTTTTGGAGAAGTTTTTGCTATAGGGTGTGTGTGCTTGCCAGAAATATAAAAGAGACAGAGAGACAGAAAGTGAGAAATCACTCCCCAGGGGGGATGGCCATGCTACAGTCCCTTCTCCTCCATTCTCCTCTCTGGATCTTGGGCACGCATGCACACGTGCCACCATGAGTTTAAGCCACTGGGTCCAGGACTCAAAACTATAGTCAACTACATGGGGGTCCAGAGACATATCCATTAGGCTAACTGCTGGTCCCTTCATTTTCTGTGTCTTAAAATTAACAAATAAAAAAAAATTAACAAATAAATAAATTTTTGTTTGTTTGCTTTATTTGTTTTTCTTTCTCTTTTTCTCTGTTTTTTTATTCTTTTTCTTTTACCTCATTACTTTGGTGCTCAACCTCCATGCACTGAGTGTCTAGACAGGTCTAAGTGAAAAGTAGTCAAGCATCCAAATACTATTAGGGTCCTCATAGTCCTCAATTTCCACTGAATCTGCAACACAAAGAAAGAAAAATGGAATGCCAAAGAATTTGCAGACCACTTCCTCCTATGCTCCAATGATTGCTCAGATTGAAATTCTAGAACTTAGAAAGAAATGAATAACCCATCTGATGACTAGAAATCACTGCAGAGGCACAAGAAATATGAAAAAATAAGAAAATACTACTCCCTCAAGAGAAAAGGATAACTCCTCTTCACCCATAGACAGTACAATGAAACTCATGGAAATGTCTGATAAAGAATTTAGGAGATTCATAGTGACAAAGCTAACAGAGATGGAAGAGAAGAGAGACAATGAACAGTAGGAGAAAAAGTCAATGAATTCCAGGATGTGAGGAAGTTCTTCCGAAAGCTGAAAGAAGAAATACACACCATAAAAAAGAATCAAATGGAACTGTTGGAGATGAAGGTTATAACACAGGAAGTCAAAACCTCCTTTGAATGTATTAAAAGCAAACTAGATCATACTGAAAATCGAATTTCAGTTGTAGAAGACAGAAATGCTGGACTAGTAAAATCTACCACAAAGACTGAGAAAATAGCCCCAAAGATGAGAATAATATACGAGAAATACTAGATACCATTAAATGTCCAAATATCTGGATAATCAGTATCCCAGAAGGTGAAGAGACTAATAAGGGCATTGATGAAATCTTGAATGAAAGTTTTCCAAACCTAGAGAGGCATTCAAAGATCCAGACCCAAGAAATACAAAGGACCCTAAATGGGATCAACCCAAGAAGATCTTCTCCAAGACATATTACAGCCAGAATGACCATAACCACAGATAAAGTCAATATACTAAGATTGGCAAGAGAGAAACATCAAGTTACTTACAAAGGATATCCCCTCAGTCTAACAGTGGACCTCTCATGGGAAACAATGCAAGCAAGGAAAGAATGGGAAAATATATTCAAATTATTGAGTGAAAAACAATTTCAACCAAGAATACTATATCTGGTAAGATTATCCTTCGTATGGGAAGAGAAAACAAAAATATTCTCAGAGAAACAAAACCTGAAAGAATTTACTGACACCAGACCAGTTTTCTAAGAAGCTCTGAAGGGAGTGCTATCCCAGGAAAACGAAAGTCAGACGCACAGAAATAAGAGTTCTGAAACAACTAAGAAAATGGCCAGCTTAATGGTAGGGACAAGTCCAGAGTTGAACTTTATCTTCCAGAATTTAAACTGAAAGACTGGACCACAACAGAAGATAAAGTTTATATATGAGTTTGAACTGGTGAAATAGAATTTTCTGTCTTTTGACTAAAATATTGCTGATCTTCTATGCTTTGTTTTCCAGAGTTAAGTTTTATCTTTTCTTGAGTTGTGGACAGGTCCGTGTACCTATTATTCAAACAGAATCCTAACCTGTTTCCTGGCTTTAAATATTAAGCAAAGTTCTCTCAACATTTTTTTATTTTGATTTATTAAAGCTAAAGCTGCCTTTCTTGAAATTAAAAAATATATATAATTTTAAAAATACCGATTTAATGGCCACAGTAAGTTATACAGTCTCAGCTAGGTGCTACTTTATAGTATATTCATTCTACCCACAGAGTTTCATGCCTAAAGTAAACTTTTGTTCACAGATATGTATTTATCAGCTGAACTTACTATTGAAAGTATTTAGATTAATTAAGATATTTTGCGAATCAATGAAATGTGGGAAAGAATAAAGGAAAAGAAAGCAACTGCAGATATCACAGACTGGGTGGGAGAAGGATGGGGAATGGCAGAGGGTGAGAAATAGAGAGGGAAGTACATACATATAAGAGACAAGAAATGGAAAAACTATTTGTTGATGATAGCATATATGAGTAAGCCACTTTGCAGTGTATTCTGGCTGAAAAAGCATATTTTCTATGCTGTGGTGATGTTTAGTGAAAGAATGCAAAATAAATAATTTTTTTAAAAAATCTAAATAAAAGAGGATCCAGCAGGTGGCGTGGTGGTTAAGGTGCTGGATACTCCTACATGACCAACCACAGTTCAAGTCTTGGACCTGGTGGTTTACTTTTCCTCTCTCTCTCTCTCTATCTGTCTCTGGTCAAATTAAAATAAATGAATTAATAAATTTTAAAAAAAGAAATTAAAAACAAAATATATATTTTAAAATATTGTAAAGAATCATTTTACTTAACTTTATTTATTTTATTTTATTTATTTTAATTTGACCAGATAGAGACAGAGTAAGAAAAAGAGAAGGAAAGTGAGAAAGCCAGCCACCAGGTCTGGGACTCAAACCACAGTCAGCTATGTGGGAGTCCAGTGCCCTTAACCACCACACCACCTGCTGGCTCTATGTATAAATTTATAAGAGAGCATGGATTTTAAAATGAAAACTTCTGACAAAATTTCCCACAAATTTGCTCTTATACATCAAGATATCATAATATCAGATTATTTTATGGCATTCTTATTTTTCTTGATTCTTAAATACATGCCTTAAATTATGCCTTAAAGATATTTATAAGTATTTTAAAATCATGGATAACTCTTATTAATGTTAAACAAATGTATAAAATAGCCTTTAAACAATGTCTTATATTCTCAATGTTTGCATAACAGGTGTGTATTCTGCTGCTATAGCAATACCACAGACTGGGTAACTTACAAAAAAAGAGATGTATTTGCCTTACGGTTGTGGAAGATGAAAAGTACATCAAGGAGCCACACCTGCTACATCATAAAATGGCAGAAAGCAAAAGCATCACATGAAGACAGAGAGCACTAGATAGAAAAAAGGGTGCTGAACTCCTGTATTAACAAACTACTCCATCAATAACAGCATTACTTGTTAATGAGGGCAGATCCTTCAATTAGAACTGGTAACCAGTAATGATGGCCACTAAATGGGACCATTAATCATAATACTATCATACAGCTAGATTTGCAATGTACAAGACAAGGGAAGTGGTCTGATATCCCATATGTCCAGGCCTTTATGGCTCTTTACCAAGATCTTCCCCTTTGCAGGAATATCACCCAAATATCTTCACTAAGGCCTCAACCAAATGTAGAAATAAGAAATGGTCTCTTGTTATAAACTGCAATGGGACTCCCAAGAGAACATCCTCTCCCTCCATATCACTACTTGCCTTCTGCCACAAGCACAGCTATGACCACCCCAAAGGGGACAGAAGGAATAGATAATCAACTCTTCAGTTCATCACATACTCAAAGCAGGACCCTTTACCCACTCAGGGAAATAGCTGGACGAAAAGGTCCAATCAGATGGGTACCAGCAGGTGGCGTGCTGGTTAAGGCGCTGAACACTCTCACATGGCTGACCATGGTTCAAATCCTGAATCTGGTGGCTTGCTTTCTCGCTTCCTCTCTCTCTGTGTGTCTCTCTCTCTGGTCAAATTAAAATAAATGAATGAATAAATTAAATTAAATAAATAATTCTTTAAAAAAGTTCCAATCAGAGTTCCCTTCATCATTACTGATATTTAACAATGCAGAGAAAAGTGGGGCAAATGTTCTAAGGACCCTGATAAACTTACAGATAGGCTCCAGATACTGAACCTGACTTTCAACTTCTCTTGGAGAGCTGTACAGTTCATTCTGGCTCCCTGTTGTACCTCTATTGAGAAAAATGAATTTTAGACACAGCACATGAATAAGTGGATGCCGCTAGGATTTCAGAAGGAAATTTTCCAGGAGAGATTGTCCCTACAACTGACCTGAATGGGATTATAACACTTCAATGGTAATGAACTGGAAAGCTAAATTCCTAGAGGCAGGAATGAGACATGGAGTACAAAAACCTATAAATTGTGACAAACTAAGAACAATCATGCAGGAAAAAGATGAAAACCCAACTGCCTTCTATGACAGGTTAGAAGAAGGGTTTAGGAAAAAAAAAATCTAGACCCTACTCTCTAGAGGGAAGGGCTCTTTT
>NW_006203618.1:525542-526891 GCF_000334495.1 Tupaia belangeri chinensis
CAGCAGGAAACATCTCCAAAAGCTACAACAGGGACCTCAAATCAATCAGTCCCTGCTAACTTGACACAGTCTTCATGGCATTTAATAACTGGGATCTCAAGGAGGGAAAGAAAGATCGGAACAACAAATTACAAGCCTGGCTTTTAACTGTTAGATTTTTCAAAGCTCTTGATGGCCAAAGACTGTCCAAGACTTTACACAAAAATCAGAGAAGAAAACCTGCAGATTCCCATTTCAAGAGTAATAATACCAGACACTGGGTGAGAGACTGCACTCAGCCACCTCCTGCACCCTGCTGTGAGAGCCACGATATAGGAAATGATTCTTGGTATCGAGGGTCGACTCTCCATTCTCCCAAAGGGAGGAATAGCTATCCAAGGCCCTTATGATACAAGGGGAAGAAATCGACAACTGAGGAGACCCAGGGAGATCCTCTATGCCATGTCCGGAGAAGTCATCATAACTGCTGAGGAACCGTGGGTAATTCTGGACATCATGGGTAAGTTGATTTTATTTCTCTTTTAAACAAAGGGGCTACTTAGTCTGTTCTCCCTTCTTTTTCAGGGATACCTTCCTCACAAACTACAATAGTTATGGAAATGGAGGGAAGAAATATTGTGAGTAATTTTGTTCCTCCCTTAATATGCCAATTCAAGAACCAAATATTGTCACAAGAATTTCTAATAGTTCCCAGATGCCTAGCCCCTTTATGGGAAGAGATACACTGGTTAAGATGGGGACCATCCTTCGATTTAAGCTTAGACCTCTAATTATTATGGTCATTCAAGATTCTGATGGGGTGTCACTCCACATAGATGATAAAGTTGGCCCCATGGCATAATATAGGAGACGATCCTGTATTATCTAGGTAGGCCCAATATAATCACCAAGATCCTTATAAGTACAACAGGGAGGAAAGAGAGTGAGAATCAAAGATGTGACACATGAAACAGGATAATGTTTTGGTGTGAGAATGACATGACCAGTCATTATTGACGTTGAACACATAGGAAGGGAGGAATGCAGGTGGCCTCTAGAAATAGGAACAGGCTAAGAAGTGGATTCTGTCCTAGTGCCTCCAACAAGAGCACAGCCCTTGGGACCAGCAGTTAGCATAATGGCTATGTCGCTGGACTCCCATGTAGTCAACCACGGTTGGAGTCCCAGACCCGGTGGCTTAAACTCACGCTGGCTGCATGTGCATGCATGCCCGAGATCCCAAGAGGAGAATGGAGGAGAAGGGATTGTTGCGTGGCCATCCCCCTGGGGGGTGATTTGTCAATTTCTGTCTCTCTGTCTCTCTCTGTCTTTCTGGTGAGTGCACATGCCCTATAGCAAAAAACTCTCAA
>NW_006203618.1:526990-547164 GCF_000334495.1 Tupaia belangeri chinensis
CAGCAGGAAACATCTCCAAAAGCTACAACAGGGACCTCAAATCAATCAGTCCCTGCTAACTTGACACAGTCTTCATGGCATTTAATAACTGGGATCTCAAGGAGGGAAAGAAAGATCGGAACAACAAATTACAAGCCTGGCTTTTAACTGTTAGATTTTTCAAAGCTCTTGATGGCCAAAGACTGTCCAAGACTTTACACAAAAATCAGAGAAGAAAACCTGCAGATTCCCATTTCAAGAGTAATAATACCAGACACTGGGTGAGAGACTGCACTCAGCCACCTCCTGCACCCTGCTGTCAGAGCCACGATATAGGAAATGATTCTTGGTATCGAGGGTCGACTCTCCATTCTCCCAAAGGGAGGAATAGCTATCCAAGGCCCTTATGATACAAGGGGAAGAAATCGACAACTGAGGAGACCCAGGGAGATCCTCTATGCCATGTCCGGAGAAGTCATCATAACTGCTGAGGAACCGTGGGTAATTCTGGACATCATGGGTAAGTTGATTTTATTTCTCTTTTAAACAAAGGGGCTACTTAGTCTGTTCTCCCTTCTTTTTCAGGGATACCTTCCTCACAAACTACAATAGTTATGGAAATGGAGGGAAGAAATATTGTGAGTAATTTTGTTCCTCCCTTAATATGCCAATTCAAGAACCAAATATTGTCACAAGAATTTCTAATAGTTCCCAGATGCCTAGCCCCTTTATGGGAAGAGATACACTGGTTAAGATGGGGACCATCCTTCGATTTAAGCTTAGACCTCTAATTATTATGGTCATTCAAGATTCTGATGGGGTGTCACTCCACATAGATGATAAAGTTGGCCCCATGGCATAATATAGGAGACGATCCTGTATTATCTAGGTAGGCCCAATATAATCACCAAGATCCTTATAAGTACAACAGGGAGGAAAGAGAGTGAGAATCAAAGATGTGACACATGAAACAGGATAATCTGCTAATGCCTTGATTTTAGCCCAATGAGTCTCATTTCTAACTTTCTACTTTCTGTAATATAATAAGCGTGTGCTGTGTTAAGCCACTGAGTTTGCAGTACTTGGCTACAGCAGCATTGGAAAACAAATACAAGATGAAAACAATTCTTATTGAGTATCTCTCTGTGTTTAACATTGCAGAAGTCACTTAGAAAGAAACCAAAAGTATATAATCCCTGCCCTTGAGCTGCTTACCATTTACTCGAAGAGACAAGGCTTATAGAAGCAATGCCAATTGGGATTATACAAGATGACATGGGTGTAGAGCTAAAGTGTGGTATACAAAGGATAAGAGCTCCTGGGCTTCTGACCACACAAACAGACATAAATCACTGGGCTGGGCTTGCTCCTAACGAAGAGCTCTGTAGGTATAGAAGGATGGCATTGGAGAACTGCTGACACAGTTGGGTTATCTGTCATTGCACTGTGCTGCAGGCCTGACATGTTACAAATGAGTTCCCTGGATATCTGGATAACAGAAGAGAGCCTGAAGTGATGGGTGGGTCTCAGCTGCACAATAATGGGCTGTCATACAGAAAAGAATTACTGAGATCTGCAACAAAAATAATCCATTAGCCCATACACTTCTGGCCTCTTTAAGAAACCCTTCCCTTGTCCTCCAAAAAATTCTAGCTGAAGGTGTCGCCATGCCACACAGCCTGTGCAATTGTCTACATCATCACTCACTTCCTCATTTCAGCCCATGCTTCCTCGTTTTCAAGCTAGCTGATACAACCGTTCATTCTCTCCAAGTCCCTACAATTTGTCTCTGCACATGGAAACATAATCATGTGAACTGGAGGACTTCACCTTTCTATGCCTTGGGTTCCTAATCTGTAAAATGTGAATCATAATAGCAACTATCAGATAGGGTAGGTGGCTGTGGAGCTTCAATGAGACACTGTAAGTCAAGTGCTGGGTATAGTGCCTGGTAAGTCCTAGAAATGTACTATGCTTATTATCAGTCATTGGTACTAATTAATCAAAGGTAGAGTGATTAAATGCCCAATTTTCACAGCACAACTTAGCTTAAACCCTGCTATCACTGCTTAGTTATCAACAGCAACCCTTTCCACTCAACAAAATGTCCTCAAATACTATCCTAATAATAAGGGAAAAGGTAAGAAGTTTGTTGTTGGAATCCAGTTATCATATTAGTACCAAGAGAAAAGTTGATTTACAGTAAAACATCTGACTAAGGATCTTTAAATATTACCTGCCTTAGGAACAGGGTTGATGCTAGAACCAAAAACTAGACTAAGTTTCTGCAACAGGCCCATGGGTATTAAAAAAGCCATAGGCAGAAGATTTCAGAGAGATGTTACATTTTTCTTTCCTTGAACAATTTCATCTTCATCCACCCTAATCCAGGAAGCAGGCAGGGATTAGAAAGAGCCAACTTTGCTGACATTTGATTATTTCAAGCAGGCATTTTTGTCTGTCTCCCTAGAAAGAACAAAGTTGAATCCTTTTGATATTGAATTGCCTCGATGCTTTAAAGCACCAGAGCTGTGATTATGGTCTGAAAATAGCTCTTGACATAAAACAAAGATCAAAGATTTAGGTGAGTTTAGAGATGGATTCTCCCAAATCCTAAGGAAGCTAAAACCAGGGTTAGACCAAACAACAATTTATTACAGGGATCAGATAAAGAATTGTATGTGACCATTTATTCTTTATAATAGTTTTTTCTTTAGAACTGTCTCTTTCAATTGTTACACACATGATTTTATGTCTCTCTCTCTCTTTCTCTCTCTCTCTCCCTCTCTCTCTATATATATATGTATACATATATACATATATGTGTGTGTATAAATACTTGTATGTATGTATCTATATGTATGCTTATATCCATGCTCCACTGTAGAAAATAAATGTAAAAATGAAAATAAAATATATGGAATATGTTTGGCTGTACAAGGGGACTTCAAAAAGTTTGTGGGAGAATTGAATTAAAGTATGAGTTTATTTTGGTGCAAAAATACTTGAAATCCATGCATTATTTTTTAAAATAATACATATTTTCTATAAACTTTGTGAAGACTACCTCATATATACTTAATTTAAAAATCTGGAATACTTCTCTAGAGAATGAGAAAGGGGAAGTCATTAGGGGGTGAGTAAATTTTACATTTAACTGTATAGTCAATGTGCTTCTGTAGAATTTTACTTTTTTTTCACAATAAACATGCATTACTTTTTAAAATTTTTTTAATTTTTATTTATTTATTTATTTATTTATTTATTTATTTATTTATTTATTTCGTGAGTTTAAGCCACTGGGTCTGGGACACAAACCACGGTCGACTACATGGGAGTCCAGCTACATAGCCATTATGCTAACTGCTGGTCCCAAGCATGCATTACTTTTATAATTTAAAACATTAATGTCGAGTTATCATTTTGGGCCAGCCCTGTAGTCTAATGTTTAAGGGAGCCAGATCCTACATGGCCAATTGTGGTTCAAGACCCAGTCTTGGTGATTAAATAAACACGCTGGGCTCCTGTGTGTGCATGCTCAAAATCTTGATGAGATAGAGAAATGGAGGAAATAGGATTATGGCATGACCATGTCCCACTGAGGGGTGTTTTCTCTCTGACAATTGCATGTACCCTATGGCAATAACAATTATTATCAAGTTATCATTTTTATTTTTAAGCGTAATTAGAACAGAAAAGCATGCACATATCCCTTCCCCTAGAGGATGGGCAGGACTTGTGAATGATAGTATTTCACGCATGTGAGTATGTAAGTACACTATGTGGTAAGCAAAGGTAAAGGGATTTTGCAGATGTAATTAATTAAGGTCCCTAGTAAGTTGACTTCAAGTTAATCAAAGTGGAGATTTTCCTGAATGGGCCTGACCTCATCAGTTGAGCCCTTTAAGCTGGGACTAGAGCTCTTCTGCTGACCTTGAAGAAGCAAACTGTCATATTATGTAGAGGACCATGAGACAGGGAATAGCAAGAAGACTAAATGTTGAGGGCCTCTCTGATCTACAAGACCATGAATTATGCCAATAACCAACAAGCTTGGAAGAGAATTCCAAGCCCTCGATATAACCACAGCCCTACCCAAACACCTTACCTATAGCCTAGGCAGACTCCAAGCAGAAGACCCAGCAAGCCTGAGCCTGGATTCCTAAGTCATGGAAAACCGTGAGATAATAAACGTGTGTTGTTTTGTTTCTATTTTTTTTTTTATCAATAGTTGGTGAGTGCTCAACAGAGAGAGGGAGAAGACAGAAAAAGCATTTCCCAGGACCAGCAGGTGACGTGACGATTAAAGGCACTAGACTCACACATGGCCAACTACAATTCAAGTCCCGGACCTGGCGGATTGCCTTCTCACTGCCTCTCACACTCTCTCTCTCTCTCTCTCCCTGTATGGTCAAATTGAAATAAATAAATAAATAAATGTTAAAGAAAATGATTCTTTAAAAAAAATCAGCTGAATGATGACAAAGGTTATTTCTCATGTGTAGTCACACAGCGATCCCTTTTCCTCTATTTCTTCAACTGGTCAGAATTGTGGGGCACACACACTCATGCATCTAGAACTTTTTTCAAGCCTCTAGGGCTCAGATGAAAAGCAGTGGCAGCCATGTGGGATCTAGATCACTTAACTACTGTGCCACTAGAGCCAGACTACGTGTGTGTGTGTTTTTTAAGTTGCCAATTTTGTGGTAATTTGTTAGCATAGCAATAGAAAATTAAAGTAGGGATTAAGTCTGATTTCTTACTTGATATTTAAGACCAGCCTCCATCTCTTATCTTTGCAACAATGTCTTATTCTGCTCTTTGTCGTAGCCCAAGATATCTATCTATTAAATGACTCATAAAATGCAGTCGCTCTGCACATGCTTGTTCATACGATTACTCCAGCAAGAGATGGCATAGGTAAATTATTAAATTCATGGAGAGGAGACCAGTCTTGTGTACCAGAAATCCCTGAGATGATGGAAACGATCAATTTCTGTTATCTGTGCTGTCCGCTATGGTAGCTGCTAGTCACATATGGCTGTTGAGCACTTGAAAGGAGGTTAGTACAAATGAGGAACTGAATCTTTATTCTACTTAAATCCCTTCATCTGTTTGTGCCTCAGGTTTCTGATAAAAGGGGATCTTCAAAGAGTTAATAGAAAATGCATAATATAGTTGTGACCATTAAAAGAATTACTACTTGAGAAAGTATTCAAAAAGAGTAACTTGGATATAGCAAGCATTATATATGCTTAACAAAAAAATAAATAGATTCTATTACCCCTTTTCCCCGTTTTTCCCGTCTAAATTCTATACATTTATTATTTAAATCTAAGAGATTCTCTCCGCTACACATGAAATTTTTGGGGGTTCTTGTTTGTTTGTGTCTTTTTTTTTATTACTTTTTTAAAACTTTTTTTCATATGAAACCTTTTGGGATCACTCTAAACCATACAGTAGTTATTGGCTATCACATTATTTTGGCACCCAGTTACACAGTCCCTTGATTTTGTTATTGAAGTATGTTTGTGGATACATTTCTTGTCTTTCACCAATTAAACAGGCCTCAATAGAAATCATTATATGTCATATACCTTTCTGTATTTCTCATGGTGCCAAACATACATCAATTTATCTAAAAGACAATTGATACATATTTATTGGCATCTCTATAAGGTCATGTATTAGGGATGGAGAAGGCAGGGACACTGACCAGAGATACTGCTAACACATTTCTTATGCAACTAACGTCCTACTAGGCTCAAGTAACAGAGTCTTGTAAAAGCATATCCATGGGGGCCAGCAGGTGGTGGGGTGGTTGGGGCTCTGGAATTCCATCTTATGCAACTAATATGCTACTAGACTCAAGTAGCAGAGTCTTTAAAAAACATATATGTGGGGGCTGGCAAGTGGCATGGTGGTTGGGGCACTGGATTCCCATGTGACCAACTGTCGTTCAAGTCCTAGAGCTGGTGACTTACTTTCTCACTTTCCCTCTTGGTCTCTCTGGTCAAATAAAAAAAAAAATTATGATGATGAATAAAATAAAATAAAATATAAAATAAAAGAAATTATATGTCAATGTATGTGAGTTACAAACTTAAAAAAGAAAACAATATTGCCAAGGTACTAGCTGTCAGAAGCTGAGAGAAAAGAGAGAAGTCTGGCTCCTGAACTGAGAAGTTTTTAAAGAAGAGGATGGCAATAGCCTTGTGAAGAAATTAGTACTCAGGTAGTACACAGCCACTCCCCAAACCTGTGCCCAACCCACAACATACCCAGGGAATATGGTGACATTGTATGTAATGGGCATTAGGTGATTCTCACAAGGCAGAGATCAAGCCTCCTTCCTTGGTGACCAGGGTCAGTTGTTCCAATGAGGCATTGACTTTATACACCCTGGGAAGCAAACTTTCCTGTAAGTTCTTCGTGAAGTCAAAGACCCATTGAAAATGAGTCCTGTTTGGCCTGGAGTTTCATCCCAAAGTCTGTCTGGTAGCCTGCTCTGACTTACACTTTAGTGAGACAACCTCCTGTTCCTGTGCCCACCCAGATGTTTCTTTGGGATCCTTATGTTTTTAAATTGCTTGAAAATGCTTCATTTCCTGCCAGGGATCAAGACTCTGGTTCTATTTCATTCAGGACCTGTGGTCCCACTCACCATCTCACTACATACACCTCTAGCTTACTACGAGATGTCTTGTCTCCAGGCAACTTGACTCTCTCTCTCCTGCTTGAATCCACATGGACTTGGCAGGTTACAGTTTGCCTTACACCAGGAAAGGCTTATGACTGCAAGAGCTTCCTAAAAAGTAACTAACTGGGGCGTTATCAGGTCATGAGGGCAGGAAAGTAATAAAGATGCTATAGTTACCCCTTTCTCAAATCATGCCAAGTCAGTCGCTCAATTTTTTGCCCCTGTATATGTGACAAAGTGGAAAAAAAAATCCCTCAAGAAGCTTGCTCAAGCTCACATTCTTCTCTTTTTTGTAATCAACCAGCTCTGGTTTTTGAACTGCTTATAAATATTTCTCCTAATTTTAGGAAAAGCATTTCAGCAACCAGACATTTCCACTCACACTTGAGTGCATTTCTGCATATAATCTTTAACTATCTAGTTGGTTAAGAAAGAGAAAAGAAGAAACAAGCATTAAGCCTCCATAGCAAAACAATATGAATGCAATAAAAAAGATAAATATAAGAAAAGTAGTAGACTCAGCAACTGTAATACTTCTCATTAAGATTTTCTCTGACTTTATTATCTATAACTAATGTGATCTTTTATTTTTCTGCAGTTTTTACATTAGTAAGTCTGCATACAGTACACTGTATTAGGAACAAACATTCATTTACACATCCTAGAACATGGCAAACAAAGTTGAATCATGAAGTTCATTAGAAAACACTGGTGACTTAGTTATTTAATGCTAGAAAGTGAAACACAATATTCTCATTGTTATTTTGCATCATGAGTCAAAACAAGAAATATAATTATTAAACAAATAAGTTCAAAAATTGGAGCCGGCAGATGGCATAAGGGTTATGTTGCTGGACTCCCTCATTACAAGAACATAGAATAAAGCAAATGTACTATTTACATAGTATTTCTTTTTTAAAAAAATTTAAGAATTATTTAATTTTCCTCCTCCTCATTATTATTATTTGAAAATTTGTTACAGGGCACACATGTAACAGAGAGAGATGGAGGAGGGATGAGAAAACAAGTTGCCATGTCTGGGACTAGAACTGTCATTGGCCATGTGGGAATTCAGCACCCTAACCAACATGCCACCTGCTGGCAATAAAGTCTTCTAAGCATCGTTCATACAGGTGTGCTATGAGCAATAAAAGAGTGTCTCGCATAGGTCTGGAATAAAGTAGACATTCAATGAAAATAGCAGTAGTATTTTTATAGAAATCTTATGTCCCAAATTTTCTAGGAATCACCTTTCTTGATATTGAAATAAACTTTTATCTAGACATGGTGACACTCAGTTGAGACTTGGCTGCTTGGGACCAGTAGGTGTCATAATGGTTAAGGCCCTGGACTCCCACATTCAAGTGACGTACCTGGCGGCTTAAAAGTGTGTGTGTGTGTGTGTGTGTGTGTGTGTGTGTGTGTGTGTGTTCGCAAAATCCCAAGAGGAGAGTGAAGGAGAAGGAATTGCAGAGTGGCCATTACCCCTGAGGGGTGATTTCTCACATGCCCTCTCTCTATGTGTCTCTCTCTGTCTCTCAGTTTCCCTCTCCAGGGAGTGCATGTGCCCTTTGGCAAAAAAATTAAAAAATAAAAATAAACAAATAAAACAAAACACTAACAAAGTGCTCCTCCACAGACTGAGTCTACATAAAAGGTCCAGGTTCGACTTTTAGCCTAGTCTGAAGGATGAGCATGGTTGTATGTTCCTGTAGTTCCAGGTATTCAGGAGGCTGAGGCAGGAGGATCGACCGACCAGAGAATAAGAATTTTCTATTTAAAAAAAAAAAAGGAAAGAAAGAAACAGAGAGAAAGAGAAAAAAGAAAGAAAGAAAGAAAGAAAGAAAGAAAGAAAGAAAGAAAGAAAGACAAAGAAAGAAAGGAAAGGAAAGGAAAAGGGGGGAAAAAACCCACTAAACTAAAACTTAAGGCCTGTCCTCTGATCAAAAGTATTATGCCAAGACACTCCAGTTCTCAAAACCTATCTGAATTCAGAAGCAGAGTAACCTTCCCAAGGTAATATTAACATTGGTTTGAAACTAGATTGTGGTTAATAACATTTTGTGCTGGAAATTTGAGAATTTTGTAAGACTATTATAACTCACAAGAGGAAAATTTAGCTAAGACATTGCTGTTCCCTAAACTCACAGGGCACACCCCGACATGGAGGGTATATAGCAAGCCAGCTGCTGCCAGGTTTCTGTACCCACAGGGGCTTGAATTCCCATCCCCTCATCCTCCCACTGAAAGTTAACTTTGGTATTATTAGAAAAAGTTAGCATCCAGCTCTCAATTATTTACACTTAGATTACTTCCAATTTTCAGAGGACAAAGCACAAGCACTTAACATAGGTCTGCATGTCAATAAGGCTCACAAGTAATCCCCTCCAGAACAAAGAGAAAAACTACCTATCTCCAAGGCATAATCTCGTTTTCACTCTTAGAGCTCCAGGAAGCAAATTTCCTGCAATTGTTGAAAATCAGTTTTATCCTTGCTGCCAGTCATCACGGAATGAAATATATTAAGATTCCGTCTTGGACCACCCTGCTACAGTATGAATAACATTAAGAAGGACTTAACAAACTATTTTAGTAAATGGATTTTTTTACAAGTCATTTAAAATTAGTACATTAAATATCTCTCTACAGACAGAAGCTGTTAACATTCAATTAGAAAGAAGTTGGTCTCTAAAGTAAGCCCACAATTACCCTGCAGATTTATTGAGGGAGGGCTTTTTGTTTTGTTGTGTTGTATATGGGTTTTTTTATAGTACAAAGATAAACTTCAGCCTAGCCTGCATTCAAATGATTTTTAAAAAATCCCATCAATGGCTTTTGCCAAACTGTTAAGACAGGCTTCATTTCTTCCTAATAGTAGCCCAACCATCCAGAGTGATGGTAGCTAGATATGATCACAGAATTATTTAGCAGACAAAGGCTTTATTATGTCTTAATCTTATCCTGTTGTTTTATAACAGAAAACAAAAAGTAGGCCTTGAGAGTTAGTTGCTCAGGTTTACACAGCCATTAAATGGCTCCTGTGTCAGGGAGGATGGATATTTATTTTTTTGAGGCAAGACTCATAGGCTTCTATTGCTTTAGCTAAATATATCTGTTTGGATTAGTGTCACCTGAATACAGAAGTTTTATTTCTCACATTAAAAAAGAACGCCCACAGACAGGCAATTGAAGAATAGTATGATGGTTCTATAAAGCCCTTATAGATCCAAAAACCTTCTAGGGGTCTGTTCTACCACCTTATAGAGTAGCCTTGGTCTTTATGATACAAGATGGCTGTGGGAACAGGATCAAGGAAGAGCAGGATAAAGACAATCATCTCTTTTTAAGGAGACTCCCAAATGACATTTTCACTTTCATTGTCCAGGACCTAGTTGCAAGGCCATACTTAACTTCAAAGAAGTTTGAGGATAATGGTCTGGAAGACAAATGTGCTGCAGCAATAATTGCATAATTGGGGTCAGCAGTTGTGGTAGTTAAGGCATTGGATTCCCACATAGCTACCCATAGTTCTGGTCCTGGACCTGGCAGCTTGAAAATCATGCCAGGCCATCCTCCCTGGGGGGTGATTTCTTACTTTCCTCTCAGTTTCTCTCTCTAGCTAATGCAAATGCCCTATGGCAAAAACTTTTTAAAATATTGGGTTTCTTAGGATAAGCAGTTAGCATAATGGCTATGTCGCTGGACTTCCATGTAGCCCACTGTGGTTTGAGTCCCAGACCCAGTGGCTTAAACTCACACCGGGCACGTGTGTGTGCGTGTCCAAGGTCCCGAGAGGGTAAGGGAGGAGAAGGGATTGTGGCGTGGCCATCCCCCTTGGGGGGGGTGATTTCTCGCTTTCTGTCTCTCTCTCTCTCTTTCTATCTCTCTGGCAAGCGCACGTGCCCTATAGCAAAAACCCTGCAAAAAAAAAAAATGGGCTTCTTTGACTCAGCAGGTAGTGGAGAACAGACACTGAAAGATTACTTGTTATATCTGCCGTGGTAGTTTTTACTGATCTGTGGCCTACCATCTTATGAGGACAACAAAGTCAATAATACGTAAAATAACTATGTATATTGTTATAAAATATGTTCAAAGCCATGAGGAAAAGGGTGGCAGGAATCTACAAAATAAAAGAAAAAACATAGGCCAGCAGGTTTTGCAGAGAATAGGTGCTGGCTCATGGACCCAGGCAGCTTGAAAAACATGCCGGGTATGCATGCATATGTGGACAAAATCCCAGAAGAGAAGGGAAGAGAAGAGATTGTGGGGTGGCCATCTACTCTGGGTGGGGTGATTTCTCACTTTCTCTTCCTGTCTTTCTCTCTCTGGCATGCACCCTATAGTGGAAAAAGAAAAGAAAAGAAGAGGAAGAGAAAGAGGAAGAAGAAAGAAAGGGTACCTACTCAGAATAGAACACTGAAGACAAAGTGACAAGAAAAGACATTTACTGCAAGAATATGGCCTGTCTTTAGCCATGAAAATATTTAGAAATAATGTAGTTGTCTATGGATAGGGGAATTGATAAATACAATTTTATATATTTATATAATGACTACAAGAGAGCAGTTAAAGTAAAGACTACTAGAGAGCAGTTAAAGTAAATGAATTAGATATTTATTCATCATCATGGAAAGATCGAACATAAATATTAAGGATTCAACTCTGGTGGTACACCCTGTGCTCCACAGGCTAGGACACTATTGAATGCCTAAGTTCAGTTCCCAGTGGCCTGTGCCTGTAGTCACAGTGACTCTGGAGGCTGAAGCAAGAGACTCACAAGGTTGGGGGAGGCTGAGCAGCACAGTAACACTATCTAAAAAAGATCCAGGTGTGGTGGTGGGTACCTGTAGTCCCAACCGGGAGGCTAAGGCAGAAGGATCACAACAGTTTGATCCTGGTCCTAAAAAAAATTAAAAAGAAACAAACAAAATGTTAAATTAGCAAACAGATAATAGGGCTACTCTCATAGCGCAGAGGATTAGCTTCGTGAACAGGGGGTAGGATCCCACATGGCTGACTGCAATTTGAAGCTCAGTTCCGGTGGCTTGAAAAATTTGCCAGGTGCGTATATGTGCGTGTGTGTATACATCCCCCAAAATTCGAAAAGGATGAGGAAATGGAGGAAGAAATGGATCATGGTGTGCCCATACACTCCACTGGGGAAAGGGTGCTTTCCCTCTCACTCTCTTTCTCTCTCTGGTGAGCACATGTGCCCTCTGGCAAATATATATATACACACACACACACACACACACACACATACCACACACACACACACACACACACACATATATATATATTCAATATATTCATATACACTTTATATATATACATAAAAGGAAAAATATATTTTAAAATATAATAATACATTATTCCTCTCACAGAACAAGTGAATATATTGTCCATGGAAAAGTATGAATGTATCCAAAGGGACTGGAACTCTGTGCACCAAAGTGTTTGCCCTTAGAGACAGGAGATGGGATACAAAACTCTCTTTAGTTTTATCTATATATGTGTGTATTAATGATATTGTTCATATTTGCTTTAGGTCTTTTTGTTTGTTTGCTTTTTGTTTTGCTATAGGGCATGTGCGCTCACTAGAAAGAGAGGCAGAGAGAGAAAGTGAGAAATCTGCTCCCTTGAGGGGATGGCCATGCCACAATCCTTTCTCCTCCATTCTCCTTTTAGGACTTTGGGCAGGCACACACACACATACCGGGTGTGATCTTCAGGCCACCACGTCCAGGACTGTGAAGACAGCCATGTAAGATACAGCTGCCTTAACCTCCGTGCCACCAGCCGCACCCTAATTTAGGTCTTTTTAACATAGTCCATTTGGATGGTGGGAACAGGTATTTACTATGCTAGTCTAAGTGTTTCTCTTTGTTAGATCTTTCTTTTTTTAGGTTTTCATTCTGCCACTGATTATATTCATGTCATGAAGTATAAATAACAATAAAATCTCTCTCTCTCTCACACACACACAGACATGCACATTTTCACAAACCAACCGAAGCTACAGTAAGAGCATCAGTCTTTCTATGATGATGATTATTACTTTATAGTCCTCTAAATCCAAATACTATTGGTACATGATACATTTTTCTGAGTCTAAAGAGAATGCAGATAATGTATGACAAAGCAGATTGGACCTCAAGGAAGTAATACACCTAGTATTTCATTTTGATTTGAAGTTATTAAAATAATTCCAGTTTTGACAAACTATTAGGCTAGGCATACTCCTCATATAGATAAAATATACTGATGGCACTTTTTTATCTCAATTAACAAAGGCTTAGCATATAAAGAAATGTCCCTCAAGGAGGTCACTAGGTTATGGACATTTAGCATATTTAATAGACCAAAAAGCATGAAGGTGCAGCTCAAAGGTCCTATGATAACAAAAGCTTTAATTAATCCATTTATTTTTCAGGGTTTTGCCTACTGCTGGAAAACTTGAGAGTGACAGTATTCAGTCCTTTAAATCTACTGTGATTTCCACAACTAATTAAGAATGATGGAAATCAAAATACCAGCTTAAGGGGGACAAGCAGTTAGTGTAATGGCTATGTCACTGGACTCCCACGTGGTCAACTGTGGTTCACATCCCAGACTCGGTGGCTTAAAACTCACACCGGGCGCATGTGTGTGTGTGCTCAAGATCCTGAGAGGAGAATGGAGCAGAAGGGATTGCGGCATGACCATCCCCCCTGGGGGTGATTTCTCGCTTTCTGTCTCTCTGTCTCTCTCTATCTGTCTAAAAAAACCGCTGTAAGGGAAAAAAAAAAAAAAAAACCCCCCAAAAAAAAAAAAAAAATACCAGCTTAATTACTCTTAACACTTAATTCAATAACTTGGTTTGGTCTATGGCCATAAATGGACTTTCCAGTGAAGATTTCTGAATTGAATTTAGCCACCCAGACCCAGGCAGTGCTAGATATATTCTGAGTGTAAGTGGTTCTTAAAGAAAGCAAACACACATGGAAGGCACTGTGCTAAGCTTGTTCAGGTTCTTCTCTCAAACTCGGGTATGGGGTCACATTTCTCCCTCTGTCTCTCTCTCTCTTTCTCTCTCTCTAAGAGATTTTTGCTATACGGTGCGCTCACTCGCCAGAGAGACAGAGAGAGAGAAAGTGAGAAATCACCCACTAGGAAGAATGGCCACACCACAGTCTCTTCTCTACTCTCCTCCTAAGATTCTGGGCACACATGTATACACACGAGTTTCAAGCCTCCAGGTCAGGACTGCAGTTAGTCATATGGGAGTCCAGCACCTTAACTATCATGCCACCTGCTGGTCACAGGGTCCTATCTCTCACAGGGGGAATTGTGGAGGGAAGATAGGTGAACATTCTCTTCCTATTATTTTCAAAAGGAGAGTATCCCTTCCTCTATGGACAATGCTAAGGACACTAGCACGAGAACATAGTTTCCTCTTATCTACTAAACACGCAGCACAGTGTGAATTATTTTCTATATTTCTCACAACAGTGTTCACTTGGTAAATATAATTATTCAGACTTTACAAAAGAGAAAAGTGAGACTCACAGATTTTTTTAAATGTTCATCGATTCTTGAATATAATTGCTTAAACTTATATTTAATCATTGTACATTTTTACAACATACTATATTTTAAGTAATTTGCCCATACTCATACTCACACCCTTGGTTACATAGTTGAGCTGGAATTCAAATCCAAGTCTGTTTGACTCCAAAGCCCACAGACTTTCTACTTAACTGCATTGCATACAAATTAAATCACCTGATTCCCCTTGAAAATAATTATAGTGATGTAGATGGGGCATGAAAATGTCACTAGTCCTTTCAACTTTCCTGGATAATTGGTGCTTGTCAATCACATGTATTTGGTTCAGTATAACATTATGCATAATGGAATGTCTTTTCACAAAAATGTATTGTTTAATTTTAAGTTAATTCAACTTTGTAAATCTGAGAGGTTAAGTCCCATTCTGTCTTGGGTGTGTACACTCAGTACCTATTAGCAATTAAAATGAGTTACAAATGTGTCAAGAAGAGATCCTGCCGCTGAAAATCAGGTCAGCTTACTTGAAATGGATATATATCTTCCTCTTCTAAATGTTAATTAGATGTTCTCTTTTATCTTCAAAAGTTTCTAGCAGAAATTTTCATAGAGTTGACACTTATAGGTCAAGAGAGCTTCAGGATAGTGTCCTAAGTCCCCCCACTTTTGAAGTCTATTTTGAAGGGTTTACATAAAATTACTCAACAATTACAAATGAAGAAGAAAGCAAAAAGAGAGAAAACACTGCTATGGACCTTGGTCTCCCTGAACATCTTCAAAATTGTTCAGTAGACCTAGTAAATAATAGCATGAAAAGTAAGCTACTTCAGGGGACCAGCAGTTAGCGCAATGGCTATGTCCCTGGACTCCCACGTAGTTGACTACAGTTCGAGTCCTGGACCCAGTGGCTTAAACTCACGCCGGGCGTGTGTACATGCATGCCCAAGATCCCAAGAGGAGAATGGAGAAGAAAGGATTGCAGCGTGGCCATCCCCCCTCGGGGGCGACTTCTCGCTTTCTGTCTCTATGTCTCTCTCTGTCTTTCTGGCGAGTGTATGCACCCTATAGCAAAAACCTCTCCAAAAATAAAAAAAAATAAAAATAAAAAAGTAAGCTACTTCAGATTCCACTAAATTTGACATTTTTAGTATGTGTGTGCCAATAAGGTAAATCTTTTTTATAAAGGAATGGTTATAACCTTATTATTTATTTATTTATTTATTTATTTATTCATTTATTTTAATTTGCACAGAGGGACAGAGAGTGAGAAAGCAAACCACCAGGCCCGGGACTCAAACCATGGTCGGCCATGTGGGAGGGAGTCCAGCGCCCTAAAACACCATGCCACCTGCTGGCCACACCAATAAGGTAAGTCTTTTCAAACTCGGTACTGAGATCTGTGTGCAGTTTTTTTTATTCAATTCAATAAGTATTTATCAAGCATTTTATTCCATTTTATATAGGTTATCCCATCACACAAATAAATAGCAATAAACTTTTATAAACTTTTAGTCAAAAAAATTTGAAAATAAATGTTATCACTTTGTGTATGTGACTGACCAATAAGGCACTTTTTATGAGCCTATTATAACATGTTTTATAAGCAGAGTGCATTGTGCTGCATTACATTTTAATGCTGATCATCAGTGAACAAATGCAAATCTAAAACTAAAGTGTCAACACATTAAACAACCAAGTAAAGGAATTTATGTGAGAGTTGGAAGACTTGAGTTTTACTCTTGACTCTGCCTGTGACACTGAATAAATCACTTCACTTCTCTTAGCCTCAGTTTCCCCATCTACAAAATGAAGATGTTAGATCAGAGCTGACCTTACAGGTTCCTCTGAAATTCCTATACAACTACCACTCCCAGACTTTACCTGCAGAAGGTTCATTTAGTGATCCTAGAGTGAGGCTCAGAAATCTGACCATTTAACAACAGTACAAGGGGATGTGGAGGCTTGAGTGCCATAGAAACAGCACAGTTAGAAACACCAAATCTAGATACCTTTTTCCACCTCTACCACTCTAATAGTCCATGGAAATTCAGTAGGTATAGCAATCACAATGACATCTTTCTTGTAGAAATGTCTATGTAGTATTGGCCCATTTCAAGTCATCATTTTCTCAGAACACAGACTGCTGCTTGTGGTGCTCATAGTTTTTATTGACAAAACCTCTAACTGTGGATGAAAAAATTCCCAAACCAACTTTCAAAGAAAAAAAAAGAATCAGAAGCAAAGTGAAGAGAAGTGAAGGGAGGGAAGAAAGGAAGGAGACAGACATGTACACAAAGCATAAATTCTTAGGATATCAAGCATGTTTAGTCAACATCTATACCCAAAACAATAATGTTATGCAAGTACACAATTATTTTTATTTTCAATTTGACAGAGGGTATGTGTACTAGCTGGAGAGAGAGAGAGAGAGAGAGAGAGAGAGAGGGCACCCCTTGCATGGAGAAAAATCATCACAATCCCTTCTCAATTTTTCCTTTTGGGATTTTGAGCCATATGCACAAGCTCTCGTGACATGTTTTTCAAGCCACCATGTCCAGAATTTGAACTGTGCTATAGACCATGTGAGATCCAGATGCCTTAACCTTCACACCACTGGCTGGGCCAGCCAATACACCATTCTTTTTTTTTTTTTTTGGGGGGTTTTTTTTTTTGCTAGAGGGTGTGTGCGCTCGCCAGACAGACAGAGAGAGACAGAGAGACAGAAAGCAAGAAATCACACCCCAGGGGGATGGCCACGCCCAATCCTTTCTCCTCCATTCTCCTCTTGGGATCTTGGGCACACACACACATGCCCAGCATGAGTTTAAGCCACCAGGTCTGGGATTCGAGCCACAGTTGGCTACATGGGAGTTCAGCAACATAGCCATTATGCTAACTGCTGGTCCCCACAATTCTTAAATATGACTTATTATGTTGGTATTTAAATGAAAGAAAACAATTGAACATGCATGAAATCAGCTTTTTAAATCTGCAGTTTAATTGCATAACACACGCCTTTCTCTCCTGTATTCTGAGATCCTTCCACGTAGACTTACTTGTTACATTAATATATCATAGTAGGTTTTTTTTTAGTTACTTAAGGTCCTACGACATATTAATACTGAAAATAGGTAAAAAATGGGATAATTTATCCCCATATAGGTATTACAATTCTACACTAATGTAGGACTCTATTTTAGTGGAACCACTTAAAATTTTGTAGAGAAGCACAACTTGATGAAGCCAGGAGGCCTGTGATCTATGTCACGGATACAGCTCAAGAAAGAAGTGGGCTAATAGCCATAGCAGTGGAAAGAGATTAACAATTTCACTGGAGTCCAATACACCCAACACTGTTGGTGTAAATCATAGCAGATCTGTTTAATCCCTTGAGTAAATCACATAATATTTTAATTCCAAGCAACTATAACTTTACGGCTTAGACTTAGCCAAAATTGTTATATAATGTTTATTTGCATTCAAGAAATAGGAGTGATCTTAGGTTGAATGGTTATATTATTAAAAATTATAAGAACATTAAATCATTAATGTGATGACTGTCCTTCCTTGCTGCAAACAATAACCAGTATTCATCATTCAGTGGTTTTATATATATATATATGTATACATATATATATGTCTCTTTCAAAATAATATTGGTATTTCTATTGAAAAATACATTCAGATAAAACAATTCCATATATTCAAATTAGGGAAAATAAGTTGTCCTGTTCAAATAGTGCCATTTCCTGACTGAACTGTGATAACTACATCTGTATACAAAGAGCTGAAAGGTCAGCAAACTAAATTCATCATTCTGAAGCAATGGTGTGCAGCAAAACAATAAGCTTACTTTTGCCTCCTTTGAAAGTATTAATTAAGTGACACTGACCACACTGTTGTACTCGAGATTCTATGTTAATGCTCAGGGTGGAGGCAAACTCTGGTGACAATTATACTTCCAGTATTGTCATACTTTCCTGAAGTTTCCCAGAAAGTGATGCTTTCAAGATACTCCATATGGTTCCTCTACCCTATCACACTTCAGGCTACTTTTCGGAGAGAATTTAATTTGCCTTGGAGACAAAGTAAGACCATAGGCAGATGCAACAGTTAGTTGACATATTTCCTGGGGCCATTACCTTTGACTTAGGGATGAATAATAATAATCAAGTACCAATAGGCTTACATGCCAGGTGTCACTATAATGTTCCTCAGGAAATCTCCTGGGAGATAAAAACCGGTAGAAAAAAATTTTAAAAACTAATATTGCATCTGAGTCACCAGAATCCAAGGTAAAAAAAAATCCACTTTTCCCTCATTGACTTGCAATAATGGGTGAATGCTGCATCCAGCTATTACTTGAAATGATTGTATTTATATTCTAGATCTTACTCACCTCCTCTCTGAACCCGCAATTTCTAAACCTTGCTTCATTTTGCTCAAATCACAAATTTAGGGGAAAACTGAAGTGTGTGGTCCTTGCCATTTTTTAATGTTGATAGAGTAGTCTCTTCACAAATGATGACATTTTTAAAAATCAGAAATACTTAATGCAAATCCTTAGTTTCTGCTCTCCTGGCTGTAACTCTTTAGAACTGGGCACCTTGCATGCAGACATTTTTGAATGTTCCAGCAGAGTCAGCACTAAACTCTCTACCACAGCACAGCACATACTTTACCATGTATTTATACTAGCCAAACAAAGATACATAAATACAATCAACAGAACTTCGGACAGAGGCTCAACTGCATTATAGCATTCCAATAAAGTGCGATGTCAAGTCCAATAAATTTGGTTTCCTCCTGAACAGATTAGGTTGCAACTCCAGACCAAAATATGACTTCCAGCCGCATGAGATTAATAGGATGGAATGTGTCAGAGTAAATGAAATACATGCCTACTAATGCTGTCCTAAGCCTTATCTGTACAATCTGTGGCTTTTGCCAGGCACATTTACTCCTGAGTTCAGTAAGCTTAAATATGGCTCTTACTGAAGATTCACTGGACTCAGCCAACAAGCGGAGACCTAGAACCTTAGGGAATGGGATGTCCTTACTAAGCGGCATCTGATTTAATTGGTCAAGCACCATAGGTTCTTTTTATGACTTTGCACACACACTTCTTCTTCCTATTTCTATTATTCCCCTCTTTCTCTACCGCCCCTTTTGTCTGTTACTCACTCTTGAAATCAATTTAAAGGGCCATGCCAACAATTCTTAAAATTAACTACAGTAGACTATTTCAGGGTGCAAGTCTATGAGGAGAGTAGTATTGTTTCAGAAAAGTCTTGATTCAATACACAACTGCTCTGGGTCATTTCTCCTGCAGAACAGCACCAATGTACATTGCATGCTGCCACTGACAGTACTGGGGGCATAAGAAGTGGCAGGGCCCAGGAGCCAGGTAGCTGGAGACCGCAGTCTTGCTCTGTCACTAAGTCAAAACATACACTGTGCTCTTTCAAATTATTTCAGTGTTAAACAGAGCCAAGGTGTCTGTAGACATTTACATACATTGCACAGGACCATCCCCAACACCCCATAACACCTCATCAACTGGTCTAATATGTCAGCAGCACCGAGCTTGAGAAATATACACAAGAGGTCTCCTAAAAGCTCACGGAAAGTGTGTATTATGAAGAAATCATGCATGGTTTTTCATTTTTGCACCCAAATAAACTCATACTTTAATTGTTCGTGAGCTTTCTAAAGTCCTCTCATACATGTACCCAACTAGGTGGAAGAATGTGGGGGGAGGGTGCAATTATTTGAAGCTTTCTTTTGAATGTCTGGCATGATGTAGCCCCAAGTAGAATCGCAAATATTTTTCTAATCCTGATTCCATGATCTGGCTTGAGCTAAACTATTGCTTTCTAACTAAAATCATTAACTTTTGTATAATTTATCCATTTTAAGAAGCGAATTTACGAAGCTTTCAGGCCAA
>NW_006203618.1:547517-550570 GCF_000334495.1 Tupaia belangeri chinensis
ATGCGTACCCCCTAACAATTTCCAAGGGTTCTTTCTCTACATTCCATCTTTATTGACTCCACAGGGCAGGTGCCAGTAGCCAGTTTTACATGAAAAAGAGCCAGTGCCTCCTCTGGTCCCATGGAGAAGCAGCAGCAGAGATTGGATTTGAACCTGGCTCGGTGAGCTCCAAGGGCTTAGATAGACGTTTGATTAAAAGACAAAGTGCTCTGGGTCCTGGCCCAGCACTATTTCAACCAAACCGAAATGCCTGCCAAAACCATCAAAATAATTGAATTGAATTTAAAAATATCCACACTATCAATAGCATCAGGAACCGAAATCTACAATATCCTTTAAACTACAATTACTGGTATTAAGGGCATGTCCTCTTTGCATTGCATTTCTTTCTTTATTTAGGAATTTGTGTGTGCTATGGAACTGTTTTCTGAAACTTTTGGTTCAAAAGGGACAGTGTCCTCTGAAAATCCAGCACATCTGCTTTGGACTATACTGACGTTGCATGAAGATTCTACTTTGTCTTATTTTTGAAAAGCTCTGTAGCTCTGGAGAGGTGCGGTGAAGATGGAGAAAGAACATACTCAGGTATACGATGCATTGCACAGTAAATGGACAACATTTGTGTTGTCTTAGAAGCACAATCATCTTTTCATTTTAACCACTCTCACATGGAAGCTCTAGTTCGCATCTAATCTGAACTTATAAAAATCCAGACAAAATTCATTGTATTTCTTTATTTCTCCACTAGCATTGCGATTGGGGACTTCTAAATCCTTTAGTAAGCTGAACCGTACTGTAAAGAACAGCATACAAATATAGAAATGAATTTACGACGCTCCTACATGAAATTATTAATAATGCGGTTTATTTTCATTAATGAAAGTACTTTAATATGTGTGTCTTTGGTATACAATTATATTAAAAATTTTCCCTAACAGAGAAACTTTCAGAAAAGTCAATATAAAGCAGCTTTCAAATTAGTATATTTACATTTTTCACACACTTCAAGCTCTCTTCTATAATTATCTATGCAAGAACTCTCACAAAAAGTTTCACATTGCTCATTTTTGCATGTATGTGTAATATGTATATGTGCACATGCACACATGCATGTAGTTGAAGCCCCTTCAAAATAGCTATGCACCTATTTGAAAATATTATGCTGACAGAAAGAAAAGTCTGCTCTTTTTAATTTTATCTTACTATCAGTGTGGTCCCCTGTGGAAAGGCAGGCTGCTCAATGCTTTCTGAAGGCCAGTAAGCATGTTAGCCTTGCTTACAAGGCTAATTTAAATTTATGCATGCTATGACTTACATGTTTCTACTGGGTCAACATAAAACAGCAGTTTTTGTCATTAATACCATGTTTCTCATTTTATCTGTGTACAAGTTACTGCTTTTTTCTAAAGGGACACACCACTCCTCAATAAACTGGCTGCTTTTTTTCAGCATGACTGTCTCATTATTTCTGCATTTGAACAGCCTCTTAGCTCTGTGTTTTGTGGTTGTTTATAGCACCCATTAAATAACCATGTGAAAAGATGACACAGTCAGAGATGAAGAAAAGACAGAGAGGTAATCACATTGACTGCCCTCAGTAATAAAATGGTGTGCCCAGGCCACTGCCAGTGCAGCAAACAGCATAGAGCGTGTTTTACAGAAATAAAGATACTCAGAAAGAAGAGCAATGTTTCCAAATGCATGACTGCAAGTCGCCTGCCTGCCCATGTGCATATGTGAGAACTCTGTTATTCTGCAATTGCTTATCTGAATGGTAGGGAAATTTCAAAAAGGCTCTCTCAGGAATGAAGTAAAAGGAATAGTAATGACCCTTAAAATCCCACAGATAGGATCATTCGTCGGACTGTTGGTAAAGTAAACTCTGCATATGTTCATGATGCAAGATCATCAGTAGTTTTCTTTGAAAAAGGCCCAGCATAGTCTCCTTAAAGAGTATTATGAAAAGAAAGCCAAGGAGAGAAGCTGGGGAGAAGCCCAAAGATTCCCAAGGGTAAAGGCAAGTAGGAGGTGGAAGCTAGTGCTGTGAGAACCTGCTTCGGATGTATGGGAAATAACCTTGAGAAGTGACAAATGCAGAGCAGATTCTTTAGCTCCAGGGCTCAGTTTTGCTCTCTCTTTGCTTTGCACCTCTCTCTGCTTATCTCCCCCTCTGCCCTCCTTCTCCAAGCTTCTAACTACTCTGAAGGACTGGGGGATTTTCAGACTCTGTAAGGTCTATGAAAGGGACAGAGCCTTGAAGACTTCAATTAAGGCTGCTCTCCTCCAGGACTGGGGGGAAAATGTCCGGGTGCCTTGAAATGGACTCCTGGCCTGAATTAATACAATTGCAACTTGATCCTGGATATTCTGGAAGAGCCCGGAGGAGATCCCCGGGAAAGCAGATCTGGATCAGGAACCGCAATGCTCTTGGCGAAAACCGCACCTCCTTTCGAAGCTGCATGGCCTCTTTCACCCAGCGCCCTCTTTTAATAGCATCACAAACACCTGGACTTTTAACGCGAGGCAGAAGAAAGGAGAAAGATCCAGGCAACGTTCGTGAAGAATGACAAGAATCAATGTTAAAAGGAGGACCGGAACCCTGCTAAGGGCTTGCTTTGGTTAACACATTCGCACAAGTCGAGCTCAGCTCTGTATTATATGGAAATCCCTGTGCACCATCCTCGTAGGAGGTCCTGTCCTTAAATATCTGCCTGCGAACTCCAACGATTGGGCGCTTGCTAGTTGCGGGAGGCAGCCGTCCCAGAGGGTGTCCGGCTCGGAGGGCTGGCCGCTCCTTCACTTGTTCGCAACTTCCACCCAGTGGTCTTATTCTCCCCTCGGATATGGTACCGACCGAGTGTCATCCTTATTGCACTTGACCGAGTCCGAGCTGCAGCCCACGGTGGAAGCTGCAAGGGCTGGGCAGAGTTCCAGGCGAGAGGGGCCGCGCGGCGTGAGCAGTGCTCTCGCCGCGCTCGTCAGAGAAATGGGGCAGCGGCTCCTCTGTGGGTCGCAGCACCCCCCTCCCGGGGGCGCAGCGGGGGCATTTGATC
>NW_006203618.1:551737-553644 GCF_000334495.1 Tupaia belangeri chinensis
CACGGCTTTCAACGTCCCCCCGTCCCCCCCCCCCCCCCCCCCGTCTCAAATTCCTAGCAAAATAATCCCTGTCGTCAAGGAACATCGACACCACCATCAATGTCTTGAAAGAAATTGCTATATTAGAGAGCTACACCGTTTGCTATCTCACTTTCAGATACCAATTTTAACAGAAAGGATACACTTAGATAAGACAGGGCCACTACTATTCAAGTTTACATAGTTCTTCTCTAAGTCATACTACGCAGCGGTGGGCTTTGTGAAAAGCTGCTGGATTCGGACTCCGAAGCCATGGGTGCTGTGTCTAATTTCAGTGCCTTGAACTTGAGCAAGTCAGCACTTCCCCTGGTTCAGGAATGTCCTTCTCTGTAAAATGGCCCTGAATTCTAAGGCTTGTCCAGCTCTCACATTGGCTTCCATTTCAATGAAATATTAACCTAATTAATAAATGTTTGTTGAATGAATGAAGAACCCATATCTCTCTAGGAACTATGGACTCTCTTGATATTGGAAATATGCAAAAACAAATGCCCCTTTGCTAGGAAAGGAAGCCTGATTGTGCTCGCATTGCATGTCTTTGCTGGTCTCTAAGGATGCCCCCCAGGACTGCTCCTCTCAAGGCTGCCTTATGGCACATAGGGAAGGGAAACCTGAGGTCCCAGAAGGAGAGGATCTTGCTAAAGGCCTATAAAGGATAAGGGAGCGGTGTGTGGAAGTTCCTGATGCCTGGTGTAAGGCATAAGGCTTTTCTTGGAAGCGGGTGGGGGAGAAGTGAGAAAGCTCCAGAAAAATGCTCAGGAGATTCCCAGAGCCACAGGTTGCCTTAGTGCCTAAGTTCATAAGCTACCCCAATTCTTGGGAAGAAAGGAATTTGTATAAGCTGAATGAGTGAGCGATCCTAGGACCTGGACTTGCCAGGGAAGGAGGAGGGGACATTGGAGTGCAGGGTTGTGTTCTCAAGTGGCTCACTTTGCCTATGTGGTCATCTAGCCCATATAGGGCTAGGCAAGGAGACTTGGTGTAGACCCTGCGACGGTCACCATCTGGGACTGAAGAGGCAGGGAAAGCCAGCCCAAGTGTTTTGCGGACAGGCACATCATTTGGCCAAGTCCTTTTCCCACTCTGGTTCCTTCCCTGCTTTTCCTGACTTAACTCCTCCTTTGCACCAGAGGCAGTCCATGGCCCTTCCAGGCAACAGCAGACATTATTTACACCTTGCAAATGGACTCCACACTGAGAGACACCTGGATCCAGGAGGCTGTAAAATAATTAAGGAGAACGGAGATAATGAAGGCAGTAAGCCAACGCCTAGCCTTTAGTAATGCTCCGGAAAGGTCATTTGAACCCAGATTGAACGTCAGTGCTGGGAGGGCTTACAAATCTACCCCCTTTAGCGAATGGACACAGGAGGATGCAGAAACTAGTGGCAAGCCTGGCAGCAAAGCTAGATCAGAACTCGGCTACACTGACTCTCTTTCCCAGGAGCCAGTCTCCCTGCCCAGCTCTCCTCTGTTCTCCCAGGCCTGCTGGCCCTGCAGCCTGGAGAGCTCAACCGCCTTCCCTGGGCTCCTACTCCTAGCTGAGGCTCAGTCTGGCAGTGCCTTCCTGACACCCACTTCTCTTCTCCTTCCTGCAGGCAAAAAGCACACGTTTAAACCTAATTATCTGGCTAAGTATAAACCTCAGGGGGAGAAGGGTTTTGTTTTTGTTGATCTCATGCTGTAAGCTAACGTTGAGCTGGCTTTCAGAGTCCAGGCAAATATCCGTTTGGCCAGTCACCACCCAGAAAGTAATTCTCTCAGCACTGAAACAGCTCTGTATGTAAAGCATAAATCCCCTAGGAGAACTCTTTGCCCTCCTACACAGACACATACTGAAGCACACACACACCCCACTCTCTGTATCTA
>NW_006203618.1:553776-554130 GCF_000334495.1 Tupaia belangeri chinensis
GGTCTGGATCCCTGCTCAGGAATCTCAATTAAAACCTAGAATGGCCGGCCCCCGGCTCCCAACCCAGTGCCTAGATGAGGAAGGGAAAGGCGGGTGGAAGAAACCACTCTGAGGGGCCCAAGGAGTCCTGGTGGGGGACCCTCCCTTGAGAAACCCCTCTGCAGGAGCTGCTCCCGTCGCCAGCCCAGCCGGGTTGGAGGTGGAGTAGTTCCGATTGAATTGACGCAGCCGGGAATTGAGCTTTGCAAAGCCACTCTCGGGGAGGGAAAGCATCTGCCCCACCCTCCCCCACCGCACGCCCTCGATCCTCTGCCTGCCCCCTCCCCCCGTGACGTCACCCTAGCCCTGTCCCGG
>NW_006203618.1:554149-554427 GCF_000334495.1 Tupaia belangeri chinensis
CAATCCCCGACCTCCCTCCGCAATCGCACCCCGGGTCCCTGGCGGCTCCGCTTCGCTCTGCTCCAGCCCTCTTCTACCTCTCCAGCCCTCCTCTTCCTCTCCTGCCGCCTGCCGGATTTTTCATTTCTACGCACCCCCAACCAAATTAAATCAACCAACAAAAGCAGGGCATCCCCCTGGAAGCGGTGTCTTCTTTTACTTGGATCTCCCCCCTCTTCCTGAAGATGCTAAACTCCTGGCGGACTGCAGAGGAGAGGTGTCTGGTCTTCTCCTGATGT
>NW_006203618.1:554556-567429 GCF_000334495.1 Tupaia belangeri chinensis
TTCTTGGCCACCCCCTCATCCTCCCTCCCTCCCACTCCGCCGCCCTGCTTTGCCATTTTAATCAGGCTTCCTTGTTTCTCTCTTCCCCACACCCCACTTCCTCCCTCCGTCCCCACCCAAGGTTTGCCTGTAGGTACCTGAGCTGACACCGAAGGTGCCTAAAGATGCTGAGCGGCGTCTGGTTCCTCAGTGTGTTAACCGTGGCCGGGATTTTACAGACGGAGAGTCGCAAAACTGCCAAAGACATTTGCAAGATCCGCTGCCTGTGCGAAGAGAAGGAAAACGTCCTGAATATTAACTGTGAAAACAAAGGATTTACAACTGTCAGCCTGCTCCAGCCCCCCCAGTATCGAATCTATCAGCTTTTTCTCAATGGAAACCTCCTGACTAGGCTGTACCCAAACGAATTCGTCAATTACTCCAACGCGGTGACTCTTCACCTAGGGAACAACGGGCTGCAGGAGATTGGGACAGGGGCTTTCAGCGGCCTGAAAACCCTCAAGAGACTGCACCTCAACAACAACAAACTGGAAGTGCTGAGGGAGGACACCTTCCTGGGCCTGGAGAGCCTGGAGTACCTCCAGGCTGACTACAATTACATCAGTGCCATCGAGGCTGGGGCTTTCAGCAAACTCAATAAGCTCAAAGTGCTCATCCTCAATGACAATCTTCTGCTGTCGCTGCCCAGCAATGTGTTTCGCTTCGTCCTGCTGACCCACTTAGACCTGAGGGGGAACCGGCTGAAAGTCATGCCTTTCGCTGGTGTCCTTGAACACATTGGAGGGATCATGGAGATTCAGCTGGAAGAGAACCCATGGAACTGCACTTGTGACTTACTGCCTCTCAAGGCCTGGCTGGACACCATAACTGTTTTTGTGGGGGAGATCGTCTGCGAAACTCCCTTTAGGCTGCATGGGAAGGACGTGACCCAACTAACTAGACAAGACCTCTGTCCCAGAAAGAGTGCCGGAGACTCCAGCCAGAGGGGCAGCCATGCTGACACACACGTCCAAAGGCTGTCACCTACCATGAATCCCGCCCTCAACCCCACCAGGGCCCCGAAAGCCAGCCGGCCACCCAAAATGAGAAACCGTCCGACGCCCCGAGTGACGGTGTCAAAAGACAGGCAGAGCTTTGGACCCATTATGGTGTACCAGACCAAGTCCCCCGTGCCCCTCACCTGCCCCAGTAGCTGTGTCTGCACCTCTCAGAGCTCAGACAACGGGCTAAATGTCAACTGCCAAGAAAGGAAGTTCATTTACATCTCCGACCTGCAGCCCAAACCTACCAGTCCAAAGAAACTTTACCTAACAGGGAACTATCTGCAAACTGTCTATAAGAATGACCTCTCTGAGTACAGTTCTTTGGATCTGTTGCATTTAGGAAACAACAGGATTGCAGTCATTCAGGAAGGTGCCTTCACAAACCTGACCAGTTTACGCAGACTCTATCTGAATGGCAATTACCTTGAAGTGCTGTACCCTTCTATGTTCGATGGGCTGCAGAGCTTGCAGTATCTCTATTTAGAGTACAATGTCATTAAGGAAATTAAGCCGCTGACCTTTGATGCTTTGATTAACCTACAGCTGCTGTTTCTGAATAACAACCTGCTGCGGTCCTTACCTGATAATATATTCGGGGGCACGGCCCTCACTAGGCTGAACCTGCGAAACAACCACTTTTCCCCCCTGCCTGTGAAAGGGGTTCTGGATCAGCTTCCAGCCTTCATCCAGATCGATCTGCAAGAGAACCCATGGGACTGCACCTGTGACATCATGGGGCTAAAGGACTGGACTGAGCACGCCAACTCCCCTGTCATCATCAATGAGGTGACCTGTGAATCTCCTGCTAAGCACGCAGGGGAGATACTGAAGTTTCTGGGGAGGGAGGCTATTTGTCCAGAAAGTCCAGGCTTGTCCGACGGAACCATCTTGTCAATGAATCACAACACAGACACACCTCGGTCGCTTAGTGTGTCTCCGAGTTCCTATCCTGAACTCCACACTGAAGTCCCACTTTCCGTCTTAATTTTAGGATTGCTTGTTGTTTTTATCTTATCAGTCTGTTTTGGGGCTGGCTTATTTGTCTTTGTCCTGAAACGTCGGAAGGGAGTGCCAAGTGTTCCCAGGAGTGCCAACAACTTAGACGTAAGTTCCTTCCAATTGCAGTATGGGTCTTACAACGTGGAGACTCATGATAAAGCAGATGGCCATGTCTATAACTACATCCCCCCACCTGTGGGTCAGATGTGCCAAAATCCCATCTACATGCAGAAGGAAGGAGACCCAGTGGCCTATTACCGGAACCTGCAAGAGTTCAGCTATGGCAACCTGGAGGAGAAAAAAGAAGAGCCGCCTACACTTGCTTACACAATAAGTGCCACCGAGTTGCTGGAAAAGCAGGCCACACCAAGAGAGCCCGAGCTGCTGTATCAAAACATTGCCGAGCGAGTCAAGGAACTCCCCAGTGCAGGCCTCGTCCACTATAACTTTTGTACCTTGCCTAAAAGGCAGTTTGCCCCTTCCTATGAACCTCGACGCCAAAACCAAGACAGAATCAATAAGACGGTTTTATATGGAACTCCCAGGAAATGCTTTGTGGGGCAGTCAAAATCCGACCACCCTTTACTGCAAGCTAAGCCGCAATCAGAACCAGACTACCTCGAAGTTCTGGAAAAACAAACTGCAATCAGTCAGCTGTGAAGGGAAATCATTTACAACCCTGTGGCATCAAAGAGTGCTGCTCCAAACTGTTGGAAGCCTGCATTCTTCGCTTTTGTGTTTGTGTTCTCCCTTTCCCAGCGGAGACAGGGGACCTTGAAAATGTTTGGGAGGTGGGGTGAAGGGATGAAACTGCATCTGCAAGTTTTCCTTTAAATTATTTCTCTCTTGCTCTCCACCCCACCCTTTTTCCCCTTCTTTTCTTAGGAACCATCAGTGAACATAAATGTTTCTTACGATGCATTTTTTTTTCATATATTTTGTTTATGGTTCTGTTTCTTTGTTCTTTTCTTCCAGTGTGGTAGTGGAAAGGGGAGATGATAGTGAATGAAGGAAGAATAGGGAAACTTTTCAAATGGAAATGGATATTTCGTGTATTTTGTGGAAGATCTCCAAAGATCTTTTGGGACTATATCTTCTTTTGTAAATAATGATATATGGTATTCCCATGTTCAGTTACCAAGTATAGCCACTGGGCATCACTTCTTTGCGTTAAAGTGCCTTCGCACTTTAAGTACATTACTTAAATGTTGCTTTTAGCTTTGAGAAATTGAACATATTTTAATGTGTTGTATTTTTGAAATTGAAAACACTGTAAAATAGATCGATATGTCAGCTCTATTAAGTCAACGTACAGTTTGCTTGAGTTATAGAAACCAGCCTGTCATCAAATGATTCTAGTTCTAGAACTTTATAGACTTAACTGTAAAATATTTCCTTTACTCTGAGTTTGTTTAAGTGATTTTTATTTAAGTCAACTAAGGGGACTTAACAGTGGCCTAGAGGTAACATGCCACCTCAGTCGGGATTAGTAATTCATTAATAAAATATATTTAACCCAACATCAGAGTGAATCGAACAATTAATGCCCTTCCGTAAATCATTATTTTACACTTACATGGTCAGTGTTTTAGATTATTTTCCTAATTAAGAGTACATTACACAACTTGTAATATATTTTTTCTGCATTAAATTAGATATTTTTATATATTTAAATGAAAGAGTCTGTATTTCTAACTTTTTAATTGAAATTAATATTTTTTCTGCCTATTGAAATATTTTCTATGAACACTCACCAGTAGAGGCCGCCACACACCTCATTTAACAAAGACATATGAGCCATTGAATACCTTGAAGAAAGACCTCCAAGGTGAGAATAAACTTCCCAAGTAAGTTCTCTGCAAATTCAAGGCAGCAGAGATACAAATGTGTACATCACTTCTTGTTTCTTTCAGGATCGCAGGTTAGACTCAAAATCTTTCTCAGTTTTCACATTTTCTGACGCAGCAGCATTTTCCTCTTGAATTTAATCGGAGTGTTATTAGGGTGCTCTCAAATCATGTACAATTTGCATCTCCAAATCAGTGAATAGCTACCTAAAGCAGGATAGTTAGCATCCTTCTTCTGCCTTCTCTAGGCATGTGTTACTTGAATCTGTCCTAGTCAGCTTGAGCGCATTTTTCATTTTGGTTTTAGTATTAAAATGATTTCAACTAACCAAGTCTATATAACATTCATGAAGCCTTATTAGTCTGTAAATAATGTTTAGATGCAAACACTATTGTGTGATTTAAACAAGCAGCCCTTCTTTACAACAAAAAATAGTTTTGTTTTGTCTATTGTAAATCCTTATGCAACTGGGATGGTGATCTGCATATAAAGTAGTCCAGCTTTTCAGTTCCTTATTAAAGCAAGTGATGGCGTCTGAAAGAAGCACACTGTTTCCTTTTCATAAATAGGTTACTGCACATAATAATCCTTTATTATCATGTGGAGATTGAAGTGGATCTTGATAACTTATTTTTAAAGCTTTAAAATGACTAGTTGTACATTGTCTATCACTGTAAACAATTCATGTGATAGGCTTTCAATTAGAAATTACTTAAATTCAAATTATTTGAATCAATCATCACTGGTGCAAAATAGTTTTTTTAAAAAACAATAGGAGGTGATTCTGTGTGTGCGTGTGTGCATGTGTGCGTGTGTGTATGGTGTAAAGGTTATTCAGGAAAAAAAATCCTTTAAACAATCTAAAAATCTCTGCATATCTACAGTGACAAAGCGAACATGTTCCTTCTTTGATCAGCAATCATAATTCCTATTTAAATCCATCCAATCAAAATTGAAAACGGTGGGCTTAAATGATCTGCAGGAAAGTTAATATACGGAGATTTTTACGTTTCACACAAGAGGAACTAGAGTATTACACTAGTTGAATTTGGTAATAGCTTCTGGAAACCACTTCATCTTTGAATGAAGTATTTACATGTAAAAACAAAAAAAGTTTAAAAAATTCCTCCTGTGGCTGCTGTCATTCATGGCTACTGTCATTCAGGGGCAACAATAAATACAGAATACAGATAGGTATCTTGGGAAGTGATTATAAAGACAAATTAGCATATATATTCTATTATGATAGAGTTGAAGCTTAAACTATATAACTAGAGATAGTGATGTGGTGATTTCACTTAACTGTTTATTTTTATTTTCCTGAAAGTAAAATCACTCGTAAAATGCCATTGTCCATAGAAAAATCAACTCATTATTCTCAAAGAGAGAGACCCTCATATTCGTTTAATTCCAAGATTTAAAGGAGGCCTCCTGGGAAAGCTCAAATTCATAAACTTTTGCATAATAATTATGGTTTAACTCTATATTCTCATGCTTCTTAGATTTGTATATTATTTGCGTTAGGTTTTTAGATAAAATCATTTGAATGTAGTGTAGACTGTTTCTAGAAGTGCATAATACACTGTGTACTTTGAAGCTTTAGTTTCTGATGCAGTCGTAAACACTAAGTTTTTTTTTTTTTTTTTTTTTTTTTTTTTTTTACTTTTTAGCATCCACACTGACTACATTCTGCATCTCTTTATCTGCTCAAGTACTTTCAAACATATTTTATTTTGGAATTTTCCTTTTTATCTCCTACAGCTGGATTTTGCTATTTCACTTTTGTTTCACATGCAGCTTGTAATGGGTATGAGCATCAGCACAGCCAAATGGTTCCAGCCAACAGAATGCCGTCTACCAGGGCCCTGCCTGGAACACATCTGTAGTCTGGTCCTGCAAATGGCAAATGGTAATTCTCTTCCATTCTGGCTCTTAATTAGTTACTGTCACTATTTCTGAATATACCTGTGGCTAAATTTGTGTTAAAATATTCAAACTACTTTCAGCCTGGACACAATTTCCTATAGTCTAATTTGGTTCTGGACTTTTGTCAACCTGTGTGCCTTGTTATTTCAGTCCAGTAGTTGGTGAGTAAGGAAATGATGCTTCAGTTTCCTCCTATGAGTCCACCAACCTCTAAGGTGACTTAACTTTCCCAAAGGCTTTCAAATTATCAAGAGCTTAATAGTTTATGAATTTTGCAAAAGTATGTAAAGGATGAGAGAGAAGTTCTGTGAATTTTCAGACCCCGAAAATGCATTGTGTTTGTATACATTGCCGAAGCATACTGAATTGGATGCTAGAGTGAAGAAAGCCTTCCAGATAATTCTCCCAATTCATTCATTTCTTCATTCATTCATTTGATAAATATTTTTTGAATGCTTGCTTCCTAGGTGCTAGACTATATAGTGTGCTGAGGGGACACAGAGATACATTAGCCAGATCTCTAACCCCTTCACCCACTTTATTATCCCCCCAAGAAGCTTACTGGTAATAAAGAAGACACTTACTGGAATGACAATCACCCAGATAAACGGTGAGAATGGTAATCCAATCCAGGACGTTGAGTGTTATAGATGATTTTGTGCAGTAGAATATAAAACATGTATCATAAATAGACTAGCTATACTCTAACCACTATTAACATCTCTTTAAAGTGGCACAGCTAAAAAGGAAGAAAAAACACATTTCTGCAGAATAAGGCCCGATATTATGGCCTAAAGATAGCCACACATTTGTGGTATCTAAAGATTTACTTTGTAAAGATGACTACCGAGATTGTAAATACAAACTCAAAAGCGTACTTAAATTTTCTGGAAAATCCATGTTTTAGAGGCAATATTTATATTTCAGTGGCTTAAAAGATAAGATTTTGGCTTAAGTGTTTTCTACGCATTCAATGATAAGACACTTAATCCTGCGAGAGAAAATTAAGCACTGTATATAGGTGTGCTTTGCTTCTCACCATGGTCGTGCAAAAAGTCATGTGTAAATTAAAGTTTCGTAAGTCAAATTGTATTTTCAATGCATTAGGAGAGCTGCCATTTAGTGGAAACTTACAAATCCTTTTATAAAACAGGAAACCATTTTATAATACAAATAATCATTCTCTAATTTATCTGTTTTATATCTTTGGATTTTCAATATTGACTTTGCTTATAACTGACCCACCTGCATAATAAGAGTGTGTTTCGCCAATGCTGCTTATGCTACCAGTTTCTTGGTTGCTAAGGGCTTATACTTGAAAGTCAGCTGCAGTTATGTATGAAATGAGCTGTCGTGCAATTCTGCAGTGACACGGTAGCAGTCCTGAGCAGTTCGAGTAGCCAACCCTTTCCAGTCAATATGAATGAAGGACTCTTCTGCTCAGCAGCGTCCGTCTCCTCTCTCAGAAGTGGCCATGTTTCCTTAGAGGGTAGAATGACTCCTGTATCCACCTTCTATAAAGTGTTAGAGTCACTGGTTTTATAATAAATATATTTCATTATGTAAACATATTGCATTGCATGTGTGTTGGAATTTTTTAGCAGTATTTTAGCTTGTAAGTACTTGTACAAATACTGTTAGATTTAGTTGCAAATAATTGTTCTCAAGTTATTGGAATAAATGGCAAATGAAACAAGCTCTTGTGTAAATAGAATTCTGTGCCAAATAGTGACATTGTTTTACAAAATAAATGTCATATATTGGGCTCTTAGTAGGCAAAATGAAATACTGAAAATGTGATCACATGATATTGTGTTCTATTGGAGACAATGTCTACATAGTTATTATACTGCAGTTAGTTTTCAGTTAATAAATATTCACTAAAATGAACATTTGAATTAGTTAGAAAAGCCCTTTAGAATCTAAACAGCAATTATTAACAAAATATTGTGGGAACTATCCTCCTTACTTAATATATACTGTTCAAATGCTTACAAATAAAGGTTCTTATTCTTCATATGATTATAATTTACATGTTTAAGGTAAAACAAGCTTTTTAAAAACATATTAATACTTTTCCATGAATATTTGTTAGTATCAGACTTTCAAAATTAAAAGTAAATAATATAAACAAAAACCATTCAGGGACCAGCAGTTAGCGTAATGGCTATGTTGCTGACCTCCCGTGCAGTCGGCTGCGATTTGAGTCCTAGACCCGGTGGCTTAAACTCACGCTGGGCACATGTGCGTGCGTGCTCAAGAGCCTGAGAGGAGAATGGAGGAGAAGGGATTGCTGCATGGCCATCCCTCCTGGGGGGTGATTTCTCGCTTTCTGTCTCTCTGTCGCTCTCTGTCTGTCTAGTGAACGCACACACTCTATAGCAAAAACCTCTGAAAAAAAATCAAATAGCAATGTTTCCCGAGAATAGAAAGAACGTCTACTGATTGTCCATTCCCACCACACACACACATCACCCCAAAGTCAACTCTTTCTATGATAAAATTCTGTTGAATACCATAACTGATTTAGTAATTGATGTTGTACGGAATAGAAGACAGCTTGACACAGATCCAGGGAATAGAAATTGTGAATTCATTAACAAAAATGCTGTTGCTATATTCATAAATACATGAGAGAGAGAGAAAGTGCGGGGACAGTTCCTTTGTGTTTGGTTGAATCTCAGAATGTATCTGTCAGATGTGCTTCATTCATAAGTGTAAAAAATAACAAAGGATTTGACATATCTGTGGTGGACATGAGGACTTAAAACAAATGATCCTTTCTTAAGATTGTTAACATATACATAATATATTCAATTTACTTATGTAGCCTTCATAGGGTAGCTGAGACAATTGAAATAGCCGCATTTCAAAGTGTTTTGTTGAAAGATGAGAACTGGTGCTGTACATTCATCACTCATTCCTTTGAAAAGATCTGTCAAAATGGAATGGGAATAAAAGTAATACATGGCACCCCATTCTGAACACATGCAATATAAAACACCAACAAGTTCTTACTGTGTCTGTTGATACTGGAAAAAGAACATTAAAATAGATTTTGTTATTCCTAGATGGTGGCTGGACATGCACCTGATCCTATTTCCCTGGGCAACCACTTTGTAATTAGTTACACATCATTTTTTTATTAAGTTTATCTTAAAATATTATTTAATGTTTGCCATCAACATGTGCCATAAGAAGGAACATTTGAGCCAAACATCTGCCTGATGTATTTGGACATTTGATCTTGACAGAATGTTGGCTACAGCATACAATTTAAGGTACCTTCCAGCTCACAAAACGACTGGTAGGCAGACAGTTTTGGTGAATGGACTCCACTCTGAATAATCCTTGGCCAAATCCTTCATTTCTTAAGCCTCTTTCATATCCATATTGTTAACATCTAACGTAGTGTACTGGAGCATAATAACTAACTCTACAACAAGTATTCCTTTAATGAATATAAATGAATGAATGAATGAATGAATGAATGAATGAGGCTGGTTCTCATATGAACACTGAAAAAGGTTATACACTGCTAAATTCAAAGCATAATTAGAATTGCTTCTTAGCCACTCCAGAAACTCTTAAACACATACATACATCAAACATTATCAGAACTTAGGATAAACACTTAACACACCATGAGGGTGGCAGAGAAGTTATGGTAACACACAGCTACGATGCAAAACTTATTACATACAAGCAGGCCTGATTTTAAGTGATACTTGGGCCTAGCTATTGAATCCAATGATCTCCTTTTAGAATTAAAAGTAGCTTTACTGCTGAGCTGTGAGATTGCCTTGTTATTGGCTTTTGGAATTGAGAGATTCTGAGTTGAGAGAAAATGCACTCTGACAAGTTTGAATGATGAATTCTTCCAAAGCTTATCATTTAGTTCATCTTATGGTCCTGTGTATTTGACTGGTTCATTTTTTTCTTTTTTGTTTAAGAGAGAGATTTTTGGTATAGGGCATGTGTGCTTTCCAGAGAGACACAGGGAGACAGAGAGAAAATGAGAAATCACTCCCAGGAGGTTTTGCCACACCACAATCCCTTCTCCATTCTTCTCTCAGGATTTTAGGCCCATAAGCTACATGTGCCTGGTGTGAGTTTCAAGCCACCAGTTCCAGGATTTGAACTACAGTGGGTCATGTGGAAACTCAACACCTCAACTACTATGTCACCTGCTGGCCCTGAATGGTTCATTTCTTAAAGTATTCCAGATTGAAGAGAAATTCTTCAGGTTCAAGACCATATTAAATCTTATTTCTATCAGAACATGGTTGTTTCATAAAGTTCAATTTATACAAAATAAGAGCCTATGAGTGGTATTTCAAAATGAAGAGTCCTGGCATCTGTGATTCATATCCTTGTGATAAAGTTGTGAAGACAGGCCATAACTCTCATTGGGCTTCTGCTTGTACATCTGGGAAGAGTCGGACTGATTGAACTCAATGGGCCCATCCTATTTTGGTACTCGATTCTAGGCTACTGTGGGAATGATTGCTACACACAAAACAAAATAAAACAAAATAAGAGTGTTGAGATGATTAATATCTAAGCCTGAACATCTATCTCTTACACCTCTTCTCCTTTCAAGTGTCTAATACACTGGTTTTAATTACCGGAGAGGTTTTTGTTTGTTTGTTTGTTTGTTTTTGCTATAGGGCGCGAGCGCTCGCCAGAAAGACAGAGAGAGACAGAGAGACAGAAAGCAAGAAATCACCCCCCAGGGGATATGGCCATGCCACAATCTGTTCTCTTCCATTCTCCTCTCCGGATCTTGGGCACGCACGCAAATGCACCCGATGAGTTAAAGCCACCGAGTCCGGAACTCCAACCACAGTCGACTATATGGGAGTCCAGCGACATAGCCATTACACTGACTGCTGGTCCTTACACTGGTTTAATTTCTACAAGAAATTCAAATGCACAGTTGACTTTTAAAAACTTTAAATTAGGGACCAATGTAAATGGTTACCTTGTTAGACTCCCATGTAGTGGACCATGGTTTGAGTCTGAGACCCAGCAGCTTAAAACTCACACTGGGCACTTGTGCATGCATGCCCAAGATCTCGAGAGGAGAAGGAAGAAGAGATTGTGGCATGGCTATTGCCCCTGGGGAGGGTGATTTCTCACTTTTTGTCTCTCTGTCTCTCTGGTGAGCACACACAACCTATCACAAAAATCTCAAAAAAAAAATTTAATTGTGTTCTTTACTTCTCTGTAAATTGAATATCTTATTGCCTTTTTTTGTGGGGTGAGAAGATTGATTGCGTTTTCATTTCTCATTTTCAGAGTTGCCTTTCCTGTTGATGAATGATCTTAGTTATACTCTATGATAAGTAAGCAAATTAAATTATGAACCTATTTAGGAAGACCACATTATTACATTTCAGGGAAAACAGTATTTTTCCCATTTAGTTTTTCATTGGTCTATACGCTTAGCCAACACCACCAAGTTGTTCTTTGTTTTTTGTTTTGTTTTGTTTTGTTTTGTTTTGTTTTTCAAGGAAACTGATGGACCCTTGCACAACTCAGTCGAGCTTCAGAGATTCAGTGATTCGTTCCAATAAGCAAAGCTCTTAGCTGACAAGTGGTATTTGGCCTCTTCCTGATCATAAATTTCAGCCATAGTTAAATTGCTGGGCCAATGTGTCACTATCTCAAGTAGATTTTAACCGGAAAAAAAGTTATAAAGTCCTCAACCTTGTAATATTCAGATGACATGATCTTTTGGAAGAATGGAAAGGAAGAGAAAGTATCCATTCAAAAAATTTGTCTGCTTTCCAGAGGCCTCTGAGAGGCTTACTAAAAACATTAGTGAATAACAGGAAAACCTAGCAACCTTTTGCTGTGTGTTTTCTTCTGTCACATTACAGAAAGTTATAAAAAAGAAAATGTAGGTTATCTTTGTCCAAACAACCATCTTCAAAAAGTAAATTTAAAAAGATGTCAGTGGGAGCCAGCAGATGGTACAGAGGTTAAGGTGGCTAAATCCCACACGGATAAATGCACAGTTTGAGTCCTGGACCCAGCGACTCGAAGATCACAACAGGCATGTGTGTGCATGCATGCTACCCTAAATCCCAAGAGGAGAATGGAGGAGAAGGGATTGAGGGGTGGCCATTCCCCCAGGGGGTGATTTTTCACTTTGCCTCTCTCTCCGTCTCTCTCATTTACATACACATTCTATAGTAAAAGATAAATAACTCAACATTAAACTAAATTTAAAAACTAAAAAAAAAAAATGCCATTGGGATCATACTAAAGACTTATAATATTTTCAAGGCAAAGACTTATAGTATTTAAAAGGTAAAGTTTAAGAGCCAAGGGAAGAGGGAGTTCCCAAACTCTTCTTGCCTTCCGCCTCTGAGAGAAACCTTTCCCAAGCCTTGATGCCTGATCAGGAGACAAATATTTTTGCCATGTAAGACTGAATTCCACTGGCTTATATTTTGCTTTGTTCTTTATTTGTACTGCTTCTATTTTATTTGCTAACCAAGGAGGATCTGAGGACAGTGGGAAGATCATTCAGGAGAGGATAGAGACCTGAGATTCAGCCTTCATGCTTCTATTAACTCTCTGGGTCACTTTGGACCAGATCGTTCCCTTCTCTGAGCTTTAGCTTTCTTATCTGATGAAGAAAGCAGTTAGATTTATCCTTCGCACTCAAGAAACAATTGAATAAAAATGAGCTTATTGCTGGGGATATCTGAAATCCACTTTAATTCATTAAACGATAGTAAATTCTCAGACTTGACACCTTTTGATCAATAACTAATTACTTCCTGAGCCCATTCCGTAGCTCAGTGGTTAAGGGAGCCAGATCCCACATGACTGAACATGGTTAATCTTGGCCCTGGTGGTTTGAGGAACACACCTGGCATGTGTACATGCATGCCCAAGGTATTGGTAGGAGGGAAAACAGAAAAAGGGATTGCGGCATGGATGCACCTTATTGGGGAGGGAGTGCTTTCTGGCTCTCTCTTTTCTCCCATCTTTCTGGTGAGCACATGCTCCTTTTGGCAATAAAAATAATAATATAATTAAT
>NW_006203618.1:567460-570864 GCF_000334495.1 Tupaia belangeri chinensis
GAAGATTTTCTTTTCCTCATCCCTATTTGAGCTCTTAAACATTATAATCGTATAAACTCATTTACACAAAGAATATGAGTAATTTCTGGTAGTCCTTATGTGGTAACAGATTGTGTCTAAAAATACAATTTATGGAGTGCTCACTGTGTGCTGAACACTAGAGCAGATGCTGTGCACATCTAAAACAAACCCACGAGGGTTTCTGAGGGCTGAAGGTGTGCCCAGCACTGGGGCAAGACGCAGGAGGCAAACTGAAATCTCGTGACTCACTGAATGTCCCTCAAGGACCTTTCATAGACTGGGGAGACATAGTGTATACACTTGAAATAGTACATGGTACCTGCCTTCTGGGAATGTTTAAGCCAATTGGGAAGATGAACTACTTGTTCTTGAAAGAGTTAAGGGGGAGTCAGGATCTGAAAATAAAAAAAAAAAAAACAAGATAAATCCAGACTAGACTGGCATTATCTAAACAGGATGCTTGGGACAGGCAGGACACAAGAACCTTGAATGAGGGCATGGCTTAGGGAACCGGCAAATTTGATAAAATGTGAAGACAGGAATAAACATGCATAAAACACTGAACAGAATGACACAACTGGCTTCATTCTCCTGTCTATGGTTCTGAAAGCCAGAACAAGAAATGTAGATTGGGACCAGCAGGTGGAGTGGTGATTAAAGTGCTAGACTCCCACAGTGGCTGACCATAGTTTGAGTCCTGGACCTGCAGTTTGCTTTCTCACCTTCCCCCCACACCCTGTCTTTCTCTAGTGAGCGCACATGCCCTACAGCAAATTTTTTTTAAAGAAAAAGCATAATAATAACAATAATAAATAAATAAATAAATAATTCTTTAAAAAATAAACGTTGATTGAATGCATTAAAATGGAAATTTTTTAAGCAAAACAAGAATTATGGAACTGTTAATATTTGCATAGGGCCTTATTTCCCATGCATTTCTAATGTTAACCCTGGTAGTTACCACTGAGATCATCAAGTCTGTGTTACAATGAGGAAACTGAGGTTTACAGAGAGTTAGTGCTTGCTCCAGTGACCTAGTGACTATCCAGAGGGTTCAACTAGTTCAGCAAGTCAGCACAGAGAAAGGATTAAGAGCAGGCACTCTGGGGTCGGCAGGTGGTGCTGAGGCAAAGACACTGGGTCCCACATGGCTGACTGTGCATGGGAGTTCCAGACCCGGTTTGAAAATTATGCTGGCATGTGTCTGTGCATGGATGCCCCAAATCCTAAGGAAATTGAAAAAAGTGGGGATTATGTTGTGGTGATCTTCCCTGGGGGTGATGTCTCTCTCTCTCTCTCTCTCTCTCTCACCCTGGTGAGTACACATACCCTATAGCAAAACTAAAAATAAACAAATCAAAACAACAAAGAAACAAACAGTGGGCACTCTGTGGCCAGCATGCCAAGATCAGAAGCCTAGTTCCACTACTCAACAGCTGTATGCCTTTGAACAAGTCACTTAAGGGTTTGGGGCCCCAGTTTCCTCACCTGAAACGAGATGACAATGATCCTATTTAGCTCACACAACGGATATAAGGATCAATGAGTTGATGTTTACAAAACAAAATAGAATTGTTAAACAAAGCAACAGGCACCAAAGGTGTAACCTGAAAGCAGTTTTGACTACCCTCCAACTATCCTACTCATTCCATTACTGGATCTCACTGACTGGAAAAACAGAGAAGCAGTGAGTTGTCTGTCAGAAAGCGAGATCTACACATCTCCTCAGAGGCGATTGGTGCTCAGGAAGCTGCCATGGTGACTCAGGATTGAAGAATTGAGCTCCTGGGAACCAGCAGTTAGTGTAGTGGCTATGTCGCTGGACTACTACGTAGTCGACCGTGGTTCGCGTCCCGGACCCGGTGGCTTAAAACTCACGCCGGGTGCGTGTGCGTACGTGCCCAAGATCCCAAGAGGAGAATGGAGGAGAAGGGATTGCGGCGTGGCCATCCCCCCTGGGGGGTGATTTCTCGCTTTCTGTCTCTATGTCTCTCTCTGTCTGTCTGGCAAGCGCACGCGCCCTACAGCGAAAATCTCTCCAAAAAAAGAATTGAGCTCCTGTGATTAAGGACATAGAGAGATGGTGATGCCAAGAGACCCTGCTCCTATGTTCAGTCACAGGCTGTCCACAAACTGGGAGTACAAACTGATCGCTTAGAAAGCCGTATTTAGTAACACATCCATCTTTTATCATCAGCAGACTCTTAGCATAGTAATATTCATATTCTCGAAGGAGAAAGCATAAGGCAAATGGACAAAGGAAAAAAAGAACTATTTTCTTCATGGAGTCTAAAGGGAAAGAAGCTTGCAGGGAGTGGGTTATGGCCATCGGGGTCTCAGGTATGTGTAAGGCCAGCTTCAGGGTCAGGCAAACTGCATGTTCACACTCAGACTTGAGCTTAGAAGTGTCCCCTGCTTGGTTTAATGCTCTACTTCTCTGATGGGTCTTGAAAATAATAATGACTTTTGTTTGTTTTGTTTTTGCTTTTGCTATATGGCACTTGCACTCATTGGCGAGAGAAGAAGGGGGTGGGGGAGTAATAAAGCACCATCCAGGGAGATGACCATACTGTAATCGCTTCTCTTCCAGTCTCCTGTCGGAATTTTGGACACAGACATGTACCTGACATGTCTTTCAAGCTGCTGGTTTAGGGACTCGCACACACAGTTGAATCAGGCTGCCTTACCCACCACACCACCTGGCTGGCCCTATTAATGACTTCTGAATAAGGGACTCTACATTTTTAGTTTACACTGGGTTTCACGATTTCTGTAACCTAGCCTGGTCTATGACACCCACAGCTCCATGAACTTGCCACCAATTTCTGTCACCTAAGGCAGACTGTTTCTAAAAGGACCACCACATTATACACATCTCACAGCCTCTCATTTTTCTGACTCTGTGCGTCTTAACACACTGTCCTCCCAATGTGGCCTCAAACTAAATGGAAGTGTAGATGCTTTTCACTCAAAGACTTTTTATTTCATTTGACAAGACTCATTTGGAGTGTGTGGGCGCACATGCGAGCGCGAGTGCACAGTAAAACAGTGGACGGTGGGGGTAATGCAGTCTTTGTGTTCTGAGCACAGCCTATTGTTAGCTCAGCGGTGTAGAGCTAGTGAGAGCACGCCAATGATTTTGCAATGTGAGGACAGCAATTGGGTTTTTGTAGGGCAGGTACAGTATGGCTTTGTACGATTTAAGTCAGCTTTGTAGGGAAACTTTAAAAAACTCCATTTGCCTCTGTCATCTAAATTGTGGCCACAAGAATAACTTCCAGCAGCAGATTTCACTCATCAAAGCAGACTTAAAAAGAAAGGGACAAAATCCACTGGGGCCAATCTGGCATGGGGTTAATGCTGCTGGATCCCACATGATTGAG
>NW_006203618.1:570895-574392 GCF_000334495.1 Tupaia belangeri chinensis
AAATACATTGGGCATGTGTGTGTATGTGTGTGTGTGTGTGTGTGTGTGTGTGTGTGTGCATTCCCAAAATTCCAAGAGGGATATGGAGAAGGAAATGTAGTATGGCCATCCCACTCCAAGAGTTTGATCTCTCACTCTCTGTTTCTGGCAAGCACACGTGGCCTATAGCAAAAACAAAACAAAACAGAATTTTCCCCATAGAAGAACTCAAAAACCAGAAGCATTTTCAGGGGAAGTGAACTTGGGAAAGTTGACACAGTAAGTTAGAACAGGGGTGATGAAATGATGAAACTCTGAATCACGGCAGCACTGCATCAGGGTATTTCAATTACATTCTATCACTTCATTGTAAATCAAATTGTTTCAAAAGTCTTTAAGGATCTCGATTAAATGGCACCTAGTTAAGTTTTCATAGTTATTCATAGAACACTCCTTAAATAGTACATTAGAAAGGTCACATCATGACAGCACGGTACAAGCAAAACCCCATTGACGCCCATGCCAAGATTTCTGTCACAGGCAAACTTCTCAGCTGCCTTTGAAGCCAGCAGGGTTCAGAACCCTGAGCCGCTGGACCACATATTGGGCTTCTCTTTATATCTGACCTACAAACAGTAGGACTTACTTAGAATGCAAATGAATGAGTTCTGGGGAAGACATTGCCTTTGATTGACGTATTTGGTCTTTCTGACCTGAAAACACAGCAGTTACTGAAGAGCTGTGTAGGCATTGGTGTGACTTAGGGAGTTCAGATCGTATGTTGGGTTCAACGCACAGGGCTGACGTTCATTATTATTATTTTTTAAATATGAAAACAACCAGCACATTGCCCATTGATTCCTTAGTTTAGCCAAATCCCAGGAGTGCCAAGTAGTGCAGAGGCCTGAGCCCAGAGGAGAGACAGGCTCTACTGCTGGGCTGGCTGCTCTGTTTCTCTAAGCCAGGAAGGGCAGATTCAGGCACCAGGGGCCTCTCTCCCTGGTAGCCTCTCTCCCTGGTATCTGGGACTGGGCAGATGGCTACAGATTTAGAAAGCTTTGCTCTGCTGTTGCTAAAAGGTGCTGAATCACAGTAGAGAGCTAGGATCTAGCTTGTGACTTATACAAGTTCTGACATTGTTTACTTTTATTATTTATTTATTCCCCAACACCTTGATGTTACCAAATTCCACTCATGATTGCTACAAGCAATTAAACCAAATAATGATAACAGAAATCAATTTTAAAAACTAATTTGGTAAGGCAGTACATAAGTTTCTGGTTTAATTCTTTTCGTTTATTTGATTAGTTTTGATTTTTGTCATAGAAGCTACATACATAAGATGCAGCTCCAAATTTGAACAGATCAAGAATTTTTTATGTTTATTTTTGTTTATCCCTAGAAGTAGTATAATAAAAATTGCTCTGGAACTTTTTGTAGACATAACATATCTTACATTGCCAAAGGCTATTTTTTTCTGTAAGTAGTAATGACACCAAAGTCTCCCTAAATTCGTCACCTACATTGGACAAAAATGGCTCTAATACCGTGAGTTGTGATTTAAAAATGCATGATTCGAAGGCTCACTTTAAAAATCGTGTCATTATTCCAATTATATTAAAGTAAACCTCTGAATTAAATTCTGAATGAAGAAATTTCCAGTTTTGTAAATTGAACCAATAATTTTGACCCATAGTGAGTAATTTCATTTTTATGCCATGCTATCCTGAGATAACTATAAAGTTCACTTGATAGTCATAAAGCCATGAAAATCAAGAACAACTAATATGAAAGTATATTCCTTTTCACATTTCTGAGGAGACCAGAGGTCTGAATAAAAGATAAACACTGAAAAGAGCAAGTGGGTGGAAAGGGATTTTAATATGGGTCATGACCTCATTGTTTCCAAGGATTAAGGAAAGAACTTTCCACTCCTAACTATTATCCAACAAATAGAACAGTTTTTTCAACATTCTCATTTATATTATTTTCTGGAGTGTAATGTCTCTCTTTAAAAGGTTTAAGCTAATGCCCACACTTGCCTACTTAAAAACACTTTCCCATTTATTACATTTCCTTTTCCCAGACCTCTGGTACACTTAAGAGGCCTCATTACACTCTATGGAAATAAAGAGATTCCCAAATGGAAAAGGACTGCTTTGAGTGCTGAGTAATGTCCATAATGTCCATAATTAACTCATTAACACTTTAATTCATTCATTCATTCATGTAACAAATAGTTATTACACACTATGAAAAAAGGCAGCTCTAATCCTCAAGGAGTTTGGAATCAAGTGGTGCAGGAAGTCAGGTCTAAAACAAATGCTAATTTAGGGCTGTGAACACCATGAAAGTAGGGTATAGAGAGTATGCACTGAGAGCAGAGAGGAGGCAGGCAGAAAGTCCTGGATAGGCAGACTTAGCAAAAGTTGCATTAATGCTGAACATAAAGGGATCAGTAGAATTGTGTTGCTGCAAAAGTGGAGATGGAAAGAACAGATAACAAAAGGACAGAGGGATGCAGGTGCATGGCACGTTTAGATCATGATGAGACACCTGGTTAAATTACAGATTGGTGTGTAAGAGGACTGCAGCCAGGGTGGGGCAGATGATGTAGACTGCAGGCCATGAAAGGCCTTGAGCACCATGAAGGAGCTTGAGATATTATGAGTCTGAGCAGGGTAGTAACAAATATGAACTTGGACAAATCATTTTTGTACCTTGCATAGAGGGCTACAGTGGAGAGAAGCCAGAGCGGGAAGAACTATTTAGAAATCAGAATAGAGCTGGAGCAGCTGAAGTTAGGGGTATAATCTGGAATGAGAAATGGAAATAAGGAACAAGAGACCAATTATTAGTTATCTTTGCAAGATGAGAAAAGGAGAGGAGTCAAATCCTTATACAATCTTGTATGTTTCTATCATACAATATGCTCACAAATATTTAAATAAAGCTTCATATCATTAATAAGAAGGTTCAGCATGAAGAGCATTTACTGAGTCCATGACCCTGTTTTTGTGGAATTCTAAAGAATGTACCTATGAAAGCATTGGTACATATGCAATGAAGTCTTTCACAGATAACTATTTTGCTTCAAAAAATAGAAATTGGGAGAAATGATGGTGGTAAAATGTGACCCTCCATGAGGCTGAGTTACATGGAAAGTTTCTGAGTGCATGTCCATAAGGCTCCCTGAAGATGCAGGCACAGTCATGCTTATGATCTAGGACTGGCTGAGACTGAGGACCTTGTTGGGGGTGTTCTCTGCCTGCCTGTTTCTCTTGCTTGCTCATAGATGAAATAAGTAAATTGAAAAAAAAAAAGGAAAACTATACTTCCAACAGAAACATCTACAGATGCCCTAATTAGTGAATGTGCTAATAGTTCCTCCATATAATAAACATTAGCTGGTACCTATTCTTTAGTATGGACATGTACAAGGTGACTGTATGGACATAGGCATTTTATATGGTACATAGAAAACCTGCAACATATGAATTTATTGTAACATTTAAAAT
>NW_006203618.1:574418-576031 GCF_000334495.1 Tupaia belangeri chinensis
AAAGATCAACAGAATTTGGACATCAGTCATGTCTTCTACTCAGCAATAGTTAGAAAACATTCAAGTAGAGAATAAGAATTGACATAACTTATATTTGGTTCTTTCTCAACTTTGCTTCTTAATAGGGTTTGTGTATTTGATATCAAAAAGACAAACTTAAAACCTTTAAGTAGGGGCCGGCAGGTGGCGTGGTGGTTAAGGGCGCTGGACTTCCACTGCCAACCGCAGTTCAGGTCCTGGACATGGTGGCTTCCTTTGTGTGTGTGTGTGTGTGTGTGTGTGTGTGTGTGTGTGTGTGTGTGTCCTTCTCACTCTGCCCCTCTCTGGTCAAATTAAAAATAAACAAATAAAGTGAAATAAAATAACCTTTTAAAAAAGACTATAAGCCTCTTATGATTGCTTTATTAAATGATGTTTGTAATGTGTTCATTATGTCATTAAACCAATACTCAGGTGGCTCAACCCTGATAAGCACCAAAGCTTGGATGGATGAGGCAGACTGGATAGTGAGCTTTGTCAAGGTCAGAGGGGCATGAGAAAACACAGTTTAGGAATATATTCTTCTAAGTTTGGTTTGAAATCACAGCCATACAGCTCTCCAAAGAACTGATGTGATCGTCATTCATTCATTCAGCTGATATTTATTGGACTCCTCCTTTTTGCGGGACACTACCGCTGGTGCTGGGTACCCAGTATTAAGTAACATAGACGAGGAGTCCACTCTCATGGAGCTTACTGTTGCCTAGTGAGTACTCAAAGTACAATGTGCTGAGTGCTAAGGCGGGTTTAATTAGGGACAGAAAATTCCCAGAATGTAATGCACACTTGAGATTTGTATGCATGATTGTATGCATAGATGTGTAAGAGCCAGACGGAGACAGAGTAACAGAGAAAGTGAAAAAGAGAGAAAATATGTGTATCCCAGTTTCGCCTAAATGTAATCACATCGTCTCAGTCGTCCCTGAAAGGAAACAATAAAAAATGAAATAGGAAAGAAGGGAAAGAAATGTGAAATTCTGCCTTCTCCCTGAAGCCTTCCCTAATCCCTCCAAATGAAAGTGACTCCTTAATAATTACAGCTCTCAACTGGAGACCATTTCTTCTAATTTATGAGCATATTCCTTATTGATTCTTAAAATAACAGCAATCTCATATGCTAGCAAGTCATTTCCTATTCTACTTTTGGATAAATTGGGGAAGAATCTTTAAGGTTTATTCTTCCTAAATACTCTTGGAAAGAGGTGTAGCAGCTTGCTGTGTAGACTGAAAAAAAGATAGGACCATAACCTGTTCAAGCTTTATTTTCTTTGGTTATTTATGTTCCTTTTCTTCACCTTTGCCTTCCATGTAATCAGCCTCATCCTGTAGCAAACTAGAAAGATGCTGATTACATACAAGTCACAGGGGAATTTACCCTTTTGACCTTCCTTGAGCTCTTATAAATCTTTCCACTGCTGGGAGCCAGGGTTTCGTTCTTTCCTCAGCAACAAAGGGCTGTTGCTTTATAAGCTGCCTTACACAGCAGCAAAAGGAAACAGTGAAAACTGTGTGTGAGGCTGGCTGGGGGAGGGGTGGCTGTGACCTTGGCTTTTTAAAAATGTGGGGGAAAAGAG
>NW_006203618.1:576062-584515 GCF_000334495.1 Tupaia belangeri chinensis
GGTCCCCATTCCCCCCAGTGTTAGCAGCACTAACCACACCAGAAGCAATGCTGACGACAAATTGTCACATGGCTATCAGTTGTGAGTGTAAAATGAGGAGGCTGGACCAGTTGATCTCAAAGATCACGTTCCAGGATTCTAAATACATCTCAAGCATGATAACTTGGAGAGAAAATTTAATAGGGTGATGAATTAGACTTGTGTGTGAGAAGCACTCTGGTAGTTATGGCCTTCACAAATCACAACTATGGATAGCCTTCCCAGTCCCAAATGTCGAACAGAGATGGTTCAGTCTAAGTTGTGTTTTATCAAATACAGAGAGCCTGCCCAACATACTCAGTAAAGTAAGGATGCTCAGACCCCTAGCAGAAGGTAAGCGGGCAGGAAAATGATTTCAGCATCTGGGTCCGTAAGCCTAGGACCCTATCACCTTTTAATTACACAGTTGTTTACAAGATGACTAATATATTTAAGGTGTGTGTCAAGAAGGGGGTGGACAGTGAGGGCTGGGATGGTTCTGGAGAGCTTTTCTGATGTCCCTCTGGTGATCTCTGGTGCTAACTGGTATCTGTTTTTCTCCTGTATTCTAGGATATTATTAGGCAGAATTCCTTCTCTTTGTTTTCTATGGTTAATTAGCATCATCCTAACTGTTCCTATATTTCTTTAACCTGTCTTCCTGTATTATTTATAACATACAAAGGTGAGTCCTCTTATAACTTGATCCATTCTTATTAATACTTGACTACAGAGCAAATATCTAAATTACTGGGTGAATTTTATTCTTTTGATTGATCCAACATGAGATGTGAGACGTTGGACCATCTATTTTTTTTTTCCTCTGAGAGATGTTTGCCATAGAGTGCATGCCCTTGCTGGGAAGACAGAGCAAGACAGAGACACAGAAAACGAGAATCAACCCCCAGGGTGGATGGCCACATTGCAATCAATTCCTTCTTCTCCATTCTCCTCTTGAGATTTTGGGTATATGCCCAACATGAGTTTCAAGGCACTGGTTCTAGTTCTGGGATTCAAATCACAGTGGTCTAAGTGGGAGTCCAACACCTTAACCACTTCACCACCTGCTGGCCCGTAGAGTAGGCCCATCTACTTGATGATGCTTGAAATCGTGGACAGAATATTAAAACATGGCCTGAACCATCACTAGGAGAGAGGAAACTCAACATTATTTCATGAGACACTAATGATCTCTTATCTTTGCTCAGGCTGTCTGTAGTGACAATTTTGGAAGATCGACTTGACTGACTTATTCTGGCAACTAGAGCACAAAGACCCATGTCCTTCTGCCATGGAGTTTGGTCTAATGAGGTTTTATTTTTAATTTTTTTTTTGATGATTATGATTCTATCCCACCCACCCCACCTGAGCATGATAACTTGGGGGTAAATGGCAGACTTCATGTCTGCCAATGTTCCTCAGAAGTCAACAGCACAAGGGCATCAACCATGGATGCCTTTAAGATTCAGGCTGTTGGGCTGGCAGGTGGTATGGTGGTTAAGGTGATAGACTTCAACTTGGCCAACTGCAGTTGGAGTCCCGGCCCTGGTGGTTTAATTTCTCGCTTTCCCTCTCCCTCTCTCTCTGGTCAAATTTAAAATAATAATAATAACTACAATTAAATAAAGTAATCCTTTAAAAATAAAGATTCAGGCTGTCATCATTTGAGTATGAATGTCTCTGCAGCCATTGTGTGTGTGAGCATGTTTTTATTCCCCAGAGCTTCTCATTGAGTGCCTACTGAACTTTGTTGACAAGCTACACTGGGAAGAGAAGTTGGCATGCAAGTGGTAGCATCTTGCAGGCAGCATTGTGACATTTACTTTTCCCTCACAGTATCCATAAAAATCCCAAGATTAAATTTGGTTTGCCTTTTCTTTTTTCCCACACCCTATGCTGGCTTTTCCTTGCAGAGATTTTTTTATGAGCACGTTGGACGTGGGAATGGACTGCCAGCAGATGAAATAAAAATACTTTCCTCACTCTTCCTACCACCTCCAAGAAGGAGATGAAAATACTTGTAGACCAGGGCTTAAAACTACATAGTATGTCAACTGGTGTGCTTTCCTTAAAGGCAGCCAAAACACACAGGCACAGTGTAGTCTGAAATTTTGGGTTACTTCAGAAGAAAATAAATACATATTTTAGTTTTCAACAACAAAAGAGCTGAAATGTATTCAACATTGTCTTGCTAATTTCAAACCATTGTAGAGAAATGTTTGTTTGTGCTTGCTAATGCTCGGTATAGACAGAAACACAGCATGCATGAAACTGGTTCCACAGGAGTCATTAAAAGGCATGCTGAGAATATGTGCTAAGAAAAAGACACAGTTCTCTGGGCCTTTTCTCTGGCAAAACTCATTATGACAGAAGTGTTTTCAAAGTCAAAGATATAATATGTTCATTTGCCTGGGAAGAGAGGGAACTGAATGGCAAGTGTTTTCCATTTTTCTTTTTTTTTCTTTTCTCTTCTCTTCTCTTCTCTTCTCTTCTCTTCTCTTCTCTTCTCTTCTCTTCTCCTTTCCTTTCCTTTCCTTTCCTTTCCTTTCCTTTCCTTTCCTTTCCTTTCCTTTCCTTTCCTTTCCTTTCCTTCTTTCCTTTCCTTTTCTCTTCTCTTTTCTTTTCTTTTTTAGATTTTGCCATAGGACATGTACACTCACCAGAGAAAAGGAAAGTAAGAAATCACTTACAATCCCCCCAGGCGGGATGACCAGCCCACAATCCCTTCTCCAGTATCCTTTCAGGATTTTGAGCACCCATGCACAAGTGCCCAGAGTGTTTTCAAACCATCTTGACTGGGATTCAAATGGTGGAGTTGGCCGTGTGGGATCTGGTACCTTAACCACCATGCTACCTGCTGGTCTATGTCTTTCCTTTTTCTATCTTTCATGCATCTTTGACTGGGATGGCAGAAAAACATAATGATGTGAGAGAACAGAATCAGGGTGAGAAAAGACCAGTCTAACATGTTACTGATTACTATCATGACTATAGCTGGCATATCATCTTTATTTTAGAAGAGAAGTTTTTGTTTACAACTTGACATAGAGGAAAAGGCTCTTGAAGTCAGAAGACGTATGTTCAAACCATGGTCTGCCAGTTCTTCTGTGAGCTAGAGCAAGTTTGTCTCCTTGAGTCTTTCTTCAATTGGAAAATGAGCATAATAACAGTATCTACGTCATAGTGATAAGAACAAAATCCACTCATATATATCAAAGTGCCTGGTATCGTCTTTGGCACTCAATGATGAATCAAAAATGATAAGAACTCTCAGAAGAAATGAGAAAGTACCCAATGTCATGTAGTGTGACTCGACTCACGTGTGAGTCTGCTAGGCTATGAACTCCAGTTTAATATGCCTTCATTGTTCCTAGGGCCATTGCTTGTCCAACCAGGTCTTCTTTAACCCACACAGCAATTTTCTGCTAAGCTTAGCATTTTACATGAGCACTATCTGTTCTGTGCGCTTATTGCCTACTATTAGAAGAACATAAACTTAGAGCAGAGGTTTGCAACTTTAAGGGCACATTAAAATCACATGAGAAGCCACAAATGCCCAGGCCCTGAGCAAAGTTTCTCACTCAACCTGTCTGGGTGAAAACTTAGATACTTTTTGGCACTGGCATTTTAAATTTTTTCTTAATTTAATTTTATTTATCATTTTTATTATTTAAAAATATTGTTACAAGGCATGTGCACTCACCAGAAAGAGAGAGAGAAAGATAGATAGGGAAAGTGAGAAAGCAAGCCACCAGGTTCTGAACTTGAACCTCAGCCAGCCATGTGGGAGTCCAGTGCCTTAACCACCATGCTATCTGCTGGCCCTGGCACCAGCATTTTCAACAGATCTAGAAATTATTCTAGTGTATAGCTGAAGTAAGATTGGTGATTTATAGGGTCTCCTTCATGTTTTTTCTTTTAATTTTATAGAATTATTTTTATTTAACTTTATTTATTTATTTATTTTAATTTGAACAGAGAGGGAGAGAGAGAGAGAGGAAAAGTGAGAGAGCCAACTGCCAGGTCTGGGAGTTGAGCTGCAGTCGGCCATGTGGGAGTCCAGAACCCTTAACCATCACACTACCTGCCAGTCCTGAGTCTCCCTCTTCTTTGTCCTGCACCCCCCCTCTGGTAATAATGATGATATGTTGCCTAAGTCAACCACACCATTCTGCTTATTTCTTCTCAGTCCATGACTTTGAATGCTGCCTGGCACATGGTGAATGCTCAGTAAATACTTTGAATGAATGAATTAATCAACAGTGGTACATGCTTGCAAGATTGCTGACTGGTAGTGATTAATGAACTGGAAAAGCATTGACGTAGAAGTTAGAGAACCTAGGTTTTTACTCTGTGTAAGTCACAAGCTTGGTGGTTTTTCATGGATAAATCACTTACCCACTCTGAGCCTCAGTTTCCTCATATGTAAAGTGAGAGATGTAGACAAGATGATGCCTTAGGGTCTCTACAGTTAACATTGTTATTCTAGGAGTTTATGAAAACTCCTGGTACTAATAGCTATATTTCTGCCACCTTCATAAAATGACATGTACATGAAGAAAGGGAGTTTAATGAATCTTGTAAAAAACACTTTCTGGAACTAGAGAAGCCATTTTCATAATAGAGAGGATTTAATGGACTTAGGTTGTAAAGAAGCAATTTAGTAGCTTCTGTCCATTTGGAACTGTTGTCCGTGTTAAGCAGAAAGAAGAGAGGGGAACAGTAATCTGGAAGCACCCATGTTCTCTCAGAAACTGAAGGTTGCCTTTGAAATTTAACTGACTGGATCAACTGGCCACTTACTGGCTGGGTGACTTGGGCATGTCCCTTGGGATCTGGTAAAGATAATGAGACAGACACCTGAAATACTTAGAGCAGTAGCTGGCAAGTAGAAAGGACACAATACACGTTAAGGAAGAAATAAGAACAAGACAATGGTGGAATAAAACTTCATGATTCTAGTACCATTTGTCTTCATATTTATTGCACTTGCAGAAACAGAAACCCAGGAAGTAATATACATTTATCTTAGATGGCATAGCTGGTAAGTGGAAATCTGTGATTTCATGCTAACACACGTGACTACAAAGTCAGCATCCATGCCCCTACTCCGCATTACCTTATTGGGATACCAAACATGGCCATATCTGCTTGCGACCCCCTTCCCACCATTCATGCTTTGGTCACTCCTATAGCTGATGTTCGCAGTTTGCTCACACCGGCAGCCTGGGCTGGGTCCTTGGAGGTTTGGTTTGGCTGTTGCTTCTCTGCTCTTCCCAATGGCTCCTTTTCAAGAGTCCTTTACCATGAAAGAGTGACCGCATTGCTGCTCTTAAAGATAAAGCTGCAATAGATTCAGACATGCACCTCTAGCTTTTATCACAGCAAAGACCTTTGCATAGATGGCATAGTTCCTTTATCCATCAAACCAGAATGGCCTTTGCAAAGGAGAAGTTTGTTGTGGAAAACAGCTCTGTATCCCACAGGAGCTCAGTACATCTGGGCAGGGCTTGAGCACATGTGCTTTGAACATTTCCTGGGAGATAGTGCTACATTACCCTGGTTAAGACCCCCCACCCCGAACCAAATTCCTAGATTCTACTTCAAAACTCTCATTGTACATGTAGAGAAACTGGACCTAGGAGGAGTAGAAACTTATCCAAGGTTGTGTCAGAAGGACTCAAAGTCAGGATACCTGGTTTCAAATAAAGATCTCATTACCCTACCTCCCAGGCCTAAGTGACTCAGGAATTTTGGAGTAACCACATTGTACTACTTGGTAGTCTAAGGTCAGCATCATAGCTGAGCTGTCTTCATGAAAGTCTCTGCTGTCTGGTGGCTTTCTGCTTGTTTCAGAGAGAGTATTTTAGGGTAATAAATAAAGCTCTCTCACAAAGGGGCAAAATATTATAGTAGTTAAGAATATAGAATGTGAAGTCATACCAGCTGGTTTTATTTCCTGACTTTATCACTTTCGGGTAGTAGGATAGTGGGCAAATTTCTTCACTTCTCTAACCTTCAATCTCTGCATGTGGAAAATGGGTACAAGAATGTTGTTATGTTGATTAAATGAGATAATGCATATAAAGAACTTGGAATACTTACTGACAATAGTATTTGATTAACCTTTATTATATGATTGCCTTTCATTTTATAATACACTTCAACTGAGCCTTTATCTCATCATCCCCCAAGCTTTAAGAAAATGGTCTTTAGCTTTTCCCAGCTCTCCTGCCTGTCAAACATCTAGGTCTGGTTGTACACAAATTCACCTGCAACACAAAGCAGCAGAGCTTTGTTTACCAGGGAGAACAGTCCCTAGTTCTCTGTCACTCAGTCTTGGTCAAAAGCTAAGTAGAAAATACCTCATCAAGCAGGAAAATTTCTGGGAGTAGATGTTGCCCAGCCACTCTTCCAATATATCCCTGGTTTTAGGCAGGTCAGCAGAAAGCTAAGCACAGAGATGTAGTCATCCCAACCCTCTAATAGAACAGCTTTTCCCAAATTATGCTTTCATATGACACTGCACCACTAACCTTTGTTAAGGGTCATGTTAAGGAACAACCTGCTGAAGCTCATTGTTACCTGCACAGAGGTTATTAGAGATTCTAGTTGTTATACTACCAATACTACTGCTTTACCTAGATGCCTGGGAAAACAATCTGGCTTGTTTCTCTATCAAGAGTAATTATACACCATTGGGACTGATAGGTGGCGTGGTGGTTAAGGCACTGGACTCTCACATGGCTGACCACAGTTCAAGTCCTGGACCTGGTGGCTTGCTTTTGTTGAAATATAACTGTGTACTTTTGGTGCACATTTTTTAGCAATAGTTGTGAATTAATGGCAAAATAAAAATTAAATGAAAAACATCTTAAAGCCCTCAGTTGTGTTTGCACAAGGGGTCTTTGAGCTAAAGGAATGGGTTTTGCTGGATCCTTTCATCCTGTGTGCTGAGACTTGGGTGGCTGTGCTGCCCTCCTGTAATACCTGGTTGTACTTTTGTTTTCCCCTCCAGTCAAACCAGTAATACAGTTTCCAGAAAATCTGACAGTTTAAAATGCCAAAAGGGTAAAAAATCTGTATCTTAAAATTGTATAGAATAAAGGCTTTAGTTAAATAAATATTTTTAAAAGAATAATTATACACCATAATGGCTACTTGGAGAAGATTTTGTGGGCACATCTTGAGTAGCTTTGGAGAATATCATGACCTACAATTTTAGTTCAGATCTGGATTACTTTGCTTCCACACTTACCTTCTCTTTCTTCTTTCATCCCTCTCTTCTACTTAAGGTTTTATGACTTAAATCATTATGTTTTATGCATTCTTGTTTCTTTCCAATATTTAATTTCCATCTATGTAAGAGAGGAAGGACAAAAGAAAGGAGGAACAGTAAATACAAAAATGGTTTCCTTAATCATTCAAAACTCAGTCCAGTGATGTTACATCCATCAGGATTTGCCCATAAGCCCAAATCTCACAACAAGAAGATGCATTGTCAAAAGGCTTATGTAGGCTTTCTACTTTAGAAGTCAAGAACAATATTATGACTTATAAGAAAGGCCAGATTCATGGGAGAGACTCAGTTTACAGTCTGTTTTCCTCCCCGGGTGGTACCCTTTGTAGACAATAAAGTGAGAACTATACATAATCACAATGATTCTCTTTTCTACTGTCTAGAGATGTCTATATTTCTGTTTCTGTGATGAATAGAGGTTTGAGGAGGATGTAACTTAGCACAACCTACATTTGATTGTTTTATTTGTTTACTGTTGCTTATGCTCAGAGACATTTGGAAGCTAAAATCAGAAGTATGACATGTCTTCCCAAATCAATAGTTTAATATCTTGGTTACAGATACTCCTACCATTAATCTCAGTCTCCTTATAAAGCTCTGGGTCACACTTGATACAGCAAGTAAATAAGCATGGATTTTCATTGGTTTGTGCTTAGAAAGATAAACATAGTTTTAGGTGTACTTTATTTTAAGGAGGTGTCATCATCAATCATTTAAACAAACCTTTTTGCTCAGAAATATAATTTCCATGTCACTCTTTAAAAGGAAATGAAACACTTGTAGCTAGCTTTATGGTGTATGTACTCAGTACACACTGACATATGACAAATTCAGATTGAAATACATTGGTTATAGCCCTATATCTCAATTCACTTGTAATTCACCTTTAAGATTTTCGTCTGTACAATAGAAATCTAATCCTTTAATAGGATTCTCTAGGCTATGCTTCAGAACTTATCAGTGTGGAGTGGGTTTTGTAAATGGCCATAAATGTTAACTATTAATTTCCTTATCGCCATGATAATCTTCAATTTAGCAACCAGGCAAGTAAATGCCTTCTTTAAAAGCTAGGTGCATGAAATCATATTCATTATGAAAATGGCTCCCCTCATTTTCCGGAAGAGATTTTTTCAAAA
>NW_006203618.1:584527-585529 GCF_000334495.1 Tupaia belangeri chinensis
TCAAGCTCTTTCCCAGAGTATAGGTCATTTTAAAAGGAAAATAGCAATGTGGATATTAGTGTCATGGTTATTCATAAAGACTAAAGCAAAGAATGTTAGAGCTGGAAAGGGTCTTAGAGATCACTTAGTCGAACTTCTTTTTATAGTGAGGGAAAGTGAGGGCAAGAGAGGGGAATGCATTTGTCTAATATTGTTCAGCTTAAATGTAAAGAAGCTGTGTGTGTGTGTGTGTGTGTGTGTGTGTGTGTGTATACAGAGAGAGGGAGACAAAGAGAGAAGAGAGAATAAAGAAGAGGAAATCATGACTTCTTGCTATAACCAGTGTAACCAGCATTTCTTTCACCTGGGCAGTTAGTGTCTCGGGGACTTAGAGTTCAATGAATATAACAAAACCTATTTGGCTATAACCAAAGTCAGCAATTATTAAAAGTGCTGGGAAATGCTGTTATGTGATTCATGTTCATTTTCACATCAACATCCGGTTGGATTTGGAATGATCTAAATTTAAGTCTAGATTGCAGTTAAGATCATGAAGAAATCCAAAGATTTATGTGCCTCAAGGGACAAAAAAACACAAGGAAAACCCTCACTGAAAACATTTACCTTCTCAGACATTTCTTTGTAGTAGGGTGGAATTTATATCACCACTGTTTGCATTATTTAGTATGGTAAATACCTAAAAGATCCCAATCAGCAATTACTCTTCTTAAGAACAAAATAACTTTTAAATTAGTTTTTATAGCGACAGCATTCCATCTGTGTGTTCTTTGTCTCTAATACTTCACGGTAACCTAGTATGTTTTAGGACAATTCTGACATATCCACTAGCATGGGTGAAGGAGTCTAGGAATCTTAGCTGACTGTCACATTCCGCTCACATCTGCTCTCTCTCAGAGCCATCATCAGGGCTTAGCCATGCTGATGAAGATGCCTGGAGGTCCAGAGCAGACTGAGGCAAGGGCAAGGCTTAGGAAAGAGGGAGTAAGGCAGAAGTAAAACTGA
>NW_006203618.1:587786-588602 GCF_000334495.1 Tupaia belangeri chinensis
TGTGTATGAGTGCAGTGTGCGCGTGCCTTACATGTAGTGTATGCATGTATGGGAGGGGGGATATCTGTGTCATGTGTGGTGTGTCTGTGGGTGTGTACAGAGAGAGGGAGACAAAGAGAGAAGAGAGAATAAAGAAGAGGAAATCATGACTTCTTGCTATAACCAGTGTAACCAGCATTTCTTTCACCTGGGCAGTTAGTGTCTCGGGGACTTAGAGTTCAATGAATATAACAAAACCTATTTGGCTATAACCAAAGTCAGCAATTATTAAAAGTGCTGGGAAATGCTGTTATGTGATTCATGTTCATTTTCACATCAACATCCGGTTGGATTTGGAATGATCTAAATTTAAGTCTAGATTGCAGTTAAGATCATGAAGAAATCCAAAGATTTATGTGCCTCAAGGGACAAAAAAACACAAGGAAAACCCTCACTGAAAACATTTACCTTCTCAGACATTTCTTTGTAGTAGGGTGGAATTTATATCACCACTGTTTGCATTATTTAGTATGGTAAATACCTAAAAGATCCCAATCAGCAATTACTCTTCTTAAGAACAAAATAACTTTTAAATTAGTTTTTATAGCGACAGCATTCCATCTGTGTGTTCTTTGTCTCTAATACTTCACGGTAACCTAGTATGTTTTAGGACAATTCTGACATATCCACTAGCATGGGTGAAGGAGTCTAGGAATCTTAGCTGACTGTCACATTCCGCTCACATCTGCTCTCTCTCAGAGCCATCATCAGGGCTTAGCCATGCTGATGAAGATGCCTGGAGGTCCAGAGCAGACTGAGGCAAGGGCAAGGCTTAGG
>NW_006203618.1:588646-606741 GCF_000334495.1 Tupaia belangeri chinensis
AAGGAAGAAGTAAAACTGACTTTGACAGGAGAGTGAGAAATATGGAGGAGAGAAAAAATAATGGATTAAGAAAGGGAGTCAGATGCCAGGCCATGATACTATAAAAGCTGAAAATTCTTGCACCAGTTTGTTAGAAACTATTTTTTTGTTGTTGTTGTTTTGTTTTTGCACTCCCAAAGTTTCTAAAAGACCTTTTAAGAAATGTGAATGCTACATTTTTTAACAAAATTTGAACTGTTTTGAAAAGTATGAAATACGCATTTACTGTAATAAAAACACCACTTTCACCCATAATTCATCAAAAGCCCACAGGATTTTGTACATTTTTACATGGTGAATTTTCACACTTTCACATGACACTATGGAATTTAGATTATCAAAAACATACAATAATTTAGTGTGGTGGATTTTTTGAGACAGACCATGCACTGGAATTTTATTTATTTAAATTGTTATCAATCTAGTAAAAAAAATGACTAAAACCATAGGTAACTAAACAAATATATTAGATGGGTGTCATGTTTCTATAAGACTTCCCACCAAATACCAATCTAGCCATGTGAGTGTTCTGATTACTGTGGTTCTTTTCTTTCTTTGTTTTTTAATGAGAAAAAGAGTAATAGAAAGAAACAAAAAGAGAGATAGACAGAGAGAGCGAGAGAGAGAGATTTTTCACAATCTCTCACCACACTGTGGTTGCAATCCCCCTGGCTCCGCCTCCCAGTTAGCTAGGCCCATGGCTTGTACCATGATACCTGGCTTGTTTAGGTCAAGCGGCGAACAGAATCAGACCTCTCATCAGCTTCAGCCATCATGTAGCGGCATTCTCCCACTTTGGGCACCATAGCTAAGCTTACTTTGGTTATTTCCTCAGAAAGCTAAACTGTCATCAATAAGACCTATGTGGTATCCCAAGAACTTTCCTATAGCATACAATGTGGGCAACTTAGTTTCAGGTAGTATCTAGGAATCATCTGGTTTTAATTCAGAAATAATCCATTGCATCCCAAATGCCCATGGACCAATAGAGCAGTGAAAGGATAAACAAAACGTAGTGAATGCATGAAAAAAAAAATGCAATCAAGTATTAGCCTTAAAAAGGAAGAAGATTCTGACATTTGCTATGAAATGGTTGAACTTTGAAGGTTCTATGCTAAGTCAAAGAAGTTAGTCACAAAAAGATATACAATATATGATTCCACTTATGTGAGTTACCTAAAATAGTCCAATTCATAGGGAGAGAAGGTAGAATTGTGGTTTCAAGTGGCTAGGGGAGAGGGAGTAAGAAATTGCCCTGTAACATATACACAGTTTCAGTTTTGCAAGGCAAAAGGCGGCGAACAGAATCAGACCTCTCATCAGCTTCAGCCATCATGTAGCGGCATTCTCCCACTTTGGGCACCATAGCTAAGCTTACTTTGGTTATTTCCTCAGAAAGCTAAACTGTCATCAATAAGACCTATGTGGTATCCCAAGAACTTTCCTATAGCATACAATGTGGGCAACTTAGTTTCAGGTAGTATCTAGGAATCATCTGGTTTTAATTCAGAAATAATCCATTGCATCCCAAATGCCCATGGACCAATAGAGCAGTGAAAGGATAAACAAAACGTAGTGAATGCATGAAAAAAAAAATGCAATCAAGTATTAGCCTTAAAAAGGAAGAAGATTCTGACATTTGCTATGAAATGGTTGAACTTTGAAAATTCTATGCTAAGTCAAAGAAGTTAGTCACAAAAAGATATACAATATATGATTCCACTTATGTGAGTTACCTAAAATAGTCCAATTCATAGGGAGAGAAGGTAGAATTGTGGTTTCAAGTGGCTAGGGGAGAGGGAGTAAGAAATTGCCCTGTAACATATACACAGTTTCAGTTTTGCAAGGCAAAAGGAATTCTATGGTTCGATGGTGGTGATGGTAGCACAATGATGTGAATGTATTAATAGCACTGAATGGTGCACTTTTAAATGGTTAGTATGACAAATTTTATGTTATGCATATTTTATCACAGGTTAAAAAAAATAGAAATGGGCCATGGTAGCCCTCCGATATTTACAAGTTTACATCTGTTTTCTTGAGTCCTCCAAATTCTCTTAAAGAAGTTGTGAATCTAAAAAAAAAAAAAAATCCTTTAAATTTTTCTACCCTCACTGCCACTTCCTGAGCTTTCCTTGTGTAATGTGTTTTCCCCTGGAGGATAATCATTAAAATTGAGCCTATTAGAGCCCTCCTCGAGTTAGACCTCTCTCAATTAGCATCCTCCTTATAATTAAATATTCTCTCAGGTTAGAGACCTTCTTTGCTGAGGGGCTGAACATTAATGGATGAGGTGGCTGGAGTGAAAGTTTTCTCAACATAAGGAACAGTGTGACTCTGAGTCATCTGGTATTTGATTGCTTAATGGAGTTCAATAGATGACATCTAACCTTTGGGAATAGTTGTTCATCTTCTTTGTCTCTGTCTGTAGAACACATTAGTCATTGTCCCTGATTTGGTAGGTCAATCCCTTGAAATTTTCCTTTAAAGAAGTAGTCAATTCGCTGCATTGTGTTCCGACCCTCTGGTCATGCACAGATAACTGCCTGGATACTGGATCTGTCCATGGCTGTGCTGCCAAGGCACAGAGGGCAAAGCCAGCTTCACTCATGGACTTGATGGGGTTACAGCAGCTGGGTACCTGGAGAGGTCCCAGTTATCAGTCCTGCCATTCAACTATTTCCTATCTATTCAGTCAGTACTACATGAAATCCTTGAAAATTTTTAATGAAAAATCCCACTACTGCAGAAGGATGGAATTGATATTAAGCTAATAAAACGGATTCTCCAGTTCAACTAACTGGGAAAGCCAAAGAAATTAACATAAGGAATACAAATCTAATTAATTCCTGTTCTGACAATGTTAAGGATCGCTTAGAGTAGACAGAGCAAAAGGAACGGTATCTGCTCTTTTTCTTTTTTAATAGTAAAATAAGCCCATATACCAATATGCATTTTAAACAAACATGACAGAATGAGGACATTATGATTTAGATACTTTGAGCATACTTGGAACGATAAATTTAGTAGACTTTAAAAATGGCCTGGAGATCTCACAGTGAGTGTCACATGGAAAAGGCACTAGGGGGCACCTGGCTTAAGGAACTAAGAGTGAAGCAAAGCAGCAAAATTGGACCCAGTAAAGACCTGTAATCCCTTCCTTTAACAGTTTGTTCCTCTTTCCTACATAGTGGGAAGCCTTTTGAATTGCAGTTGGCCAGAAAGGAAATTAATGATTATTATAAAACCGTTGCTTTCACTGTCTTTGAAGTGCTCTGTAATGTTAAATAGCAAGAGAAGGTTTTGAAAACCAGCTTTCCTTATTTATTTATTTATTTTAGAGATTTTTACTATAGGGCATATGCACTCACTGGAGAGACAAAAGAGACAAAAAGTGAGAAATCACCCCTCAAGGGGGATGGCCACACCACAATCCCTTCTCCTACATTCTCCTCTCAGGATTTTGGGCATGTACACACATGCGCCCAGCATGAGTTTTAGGTAGCTAGGTTCAGAATGTCAACTGTAGTCAACTACATAGGAGTCCGGTGTATGCCATCTGCTAGTTCCAGAAATCAGCTTTTCTCTAACCTTATTTCCATGACAGGTTAGAGTTTTAGACATTTGTACTACAGTTGAGCAGGATGTTTTATGTTATACTCATACAAGTGATACACCTATATAAACCTTAGTCTTGATTTGAACACGAAGGGCCAGAAATTTCAGTGCTAAGTCTAGACACTTACAGAAACGGCCTTTTCATGTTTCTAGGGACATTGGTTCAAAGACTAAAGCAATGTAGTGATTTTCAAATTGATCTGAAGGATGAGGTGTGACTTTGTGAAGGGGCTGACCTCTCAAGGCAGCTCTGGGTCAGTCACTGTCAGAGAATAACCCAGGGTGGAGGCCTTTCTACATCTAGATTCCTGTACCTATTTCTTAACAGAGTTAGAAGCAGCCCAGCACAGCTGGATGAAAATCAAATTTCTTATTTACACATTCTATAAAGTCCGATCACTTTTTTCCTATAGGAAAACAAGTCACAAAGTAGAAAGAAAAGATTTTGCAAAGGTGGGTTAGAATAGTGTGAGCTCTGCACCTTATATATTGAAGGAGTGTCAAAGCAGTTGTGGGCCTTCTCAGTGAAATGAACCTTTGTTTCCTACTTACAGAACTGATCTTCTCATCCCCACCCAGTAACACACACCCCTCTACATCACTCATTTAGGGAGTTAGAAGAATGTTGGGCCTGGGAATCATATACAACATAGTGAAAGTCCTTCATTTTGCAGATCACAAAATATATATTAGATGAAATGACTTGCCTAGGGTCATGGAACTGGTTACTAGCAGAACCTCTGTTCACTATACCATGATTGATCGAGCTCCGCTAAGGTGCTACTATGCAACACACTCAACCTTGATTTTTCTTAAAATCATCTATGAAGGTTATTTTCTCATAGAAAATAAATTTATAAAGCTCCAGAGAAGCTTTTCACTATTCGTTTTGTGTATGTGTTTTTTTTTCAATTTAAAAAATAATATTAATACATGAACTTACGGGTAGACATTTAAAACTGTATGTAGAAATATTTAAAGTAAATCTCTACTCAAAATTTAACCACTTCACTGCTTTACTCTATCTTTTCTAAAAGTTGATACATATATACTCAAATTGCATGTGTCCTTAAAAATTACATTCATTGGGACCAGCAGTTAGCGTAATGGCTGTGTTGCAGGACTCCCACATAGTCGACCGTGGTTCACGTCCTGGACCTGGTGGCTTGAAACTCACGTCAGGCGTGTGCGCGTGCATGCCCCAGATCCCGAGAGGAGAACAGAGAAGGGATTGCAGCATGGCCATCCACCCTGTGGGGTGATTTCTTGCTTTCTGTCTCTCTCTCTCTGTTTGCCTGGCGAGCGCACACGCCCTATAGCAAAAACTTCTCAAAAAAAAAAAAAAAGAATTTTCTATGATAGAACAGCCAGAGTAATTTAAAGAACAAGGATGTCAGGACCAGCAGTGGTATAGTGAATGAGGCACTGGACTTCCACGTGGTTGATCATGGTTCAAGTCCCAGAACTAGCAGCTTGAAACTTAGGCCAGGCATATGTGTGTGCATGTCCCAAATCCGGAGAGGAACATGCAGGAGAAGGGATTGCAGCATGGCCATTCTCCCTGGGGGGTGATTTCTTGTTTTCTGTTTATCTCTCTCTCTCTCTCTCTCTGACCCTCTGCTGAGCACACATGCCCTATAGAAAGAATTTCTAAAAAAAGAAAAGAATTAAGATATCAAATTGCTACCCCTGCATCCACCCACTACCAGGAACACACCTACAAATGACTTGGGAGAAAACATAAAACCCGTGGGAGTGAAACTCTCCTCCTTAACAGCAATAAACCCAGTGTTTCTAACAATACTTGTTGAATGGATAAAGAAATGGTTTGGGAACATAAAGGAATAGGGGTCAAGTTTGGGGCAAGGTAGGTAAAGCACAAGAGTTTAAAAGAAGCAGGAACTGAGAACCCAAAATGAGTATGAGAGCATAAACTGTCAGCAATTCACAGAAACATTGGGAAGACACTGGACTTCCTTCCCATAGGACATAGGATGGTAGATCAACAAATTTTCTTCTGCTCTTAAATCTGGAATGACTTGGTTGACATCCAGATCTCTCTTTCTTTACATATTATATAATTTTAAAAATAAGTGGTAATCATGCTAGCCAATAAATATTGTAATTTGAATTTTGACCTGGATATAAATATAGATGTATACTCATTTGACTGGTCTTGTACTTAATGAATATAAATAATTGATTTAACCTTTTGTAAGTTTTCAACTCTTTACTATAAAAAAGCAACATTGCACTGAGTGTTCTTGTTAATTAAAATGATCATATAAATATACAAACAGGCAAAGTTTGAGCCCTTATTGGGAAACAAAAGGATTCCATTGATAGGCGAGAAAGGGGACATTCTGAAGGGTGTGTTATGGATAAGAGAAGGTCAAGGGTAATATTATTCTGTTATTCTTTCACACATGAATGAAAACTCCAGTTGAAGATCTGAGAGGTAAGTGGATAGGAAACCTGAGCAGAAACTGTCCAGATCCCTATGCCCAGTGTGGAGTGAATGGGGCAGTATAATGACCTGAGAACTACTCCTGGGCCAGACCCCTGAGTGGCAGCTGGGTACTAACTCAACCTACTTCATTCTCCTAGTAGGGGTGAAAGCTAAGAAGAGAGAGGATGGTGCTGTGACAGACTCATCAAGGGCAGTAATAGCAACTTGGGAAGGGAGAAGTCCCCAACCTAACTTTATGCTTCCACTACAAACATAGAAACTTTTGAGAGTGATCCAGTCCACAAGAACCCTCTCTACATTTACTTATAATAAACTCAGTCATCAAGCTGAAAAAATAAAACTACAAAAATATGAAACTCTACTTCTTTTGTCAGATATAAACAACGATTTTTACCAAAACCCACCCCAAGTAACAGAAATTGGTGAAGACCACTCTTTTAGAGTTATGAAAACTAAATCACTTACCAGACATATGAAACAATTCAGTAGTCCAACAGAAAGGGACTATCCCAAAGACTAAAAGCATATTTCTCCCAGTCCAAAAGATTTACTCCACAAAATTGTAAAAACATCAGAAAAAAAATTCTAACTTGTGTTCTATAAGCATTTTGAGAAAACATTTCATAGGTGAAAACAAAGCAATATGAAATGAGGAAAGATTGATTCCAGATGAAAAAATACAATTGTAGAATGAAAAATATACCATTGAGGCAGGGAACAGTGTAAAGATTATTGCAGGAAAAAAAATGTAAAGTCAAAGGACTGAGAAAATTCTCCCAGAGCCCAGAGAAAATGATGAGAGATAAACATGATATGCAAAGATATAAAGGCTGTGGAATTCTTAAATGCATAGAATAGGAATTCTTGGCAAAGGAAAAGGAACAAATGAAGGAGAAGCAATGGAGAAATAATAGGGAAAAAAACCTCTCTGAGCTAAGGCTAATTAAGTTTTAGCTAGTTAATTCTTCTTTATTGAGGAAAAAATACAGGATGTTCATTCATGCTGCTGAAAGGAATACATAGTGTAGCCAGTCTTTTTCTTTTGACATTTGCCAAATAGCAAAGAGGAAATCAGCGTTTTTCCCTTGGGCAAAGAGACAGGAAGCTGAAAATATCAGCTGGCACTTGGAAGGACAATTATAGGGATTCCTTGGATGAGGTGTAAGAAGGGAGATAAAGAAAGATCTGAAAGAAGGATGAAAGCCTGAATGGGAGCTTGCTGGTTTCCTGCCAAAGGTAAATATGTCTGAGGATCAAGGTTCACGTCCAGGCAGACTACTTGAATTGTAGGCTCCTCCTAAGAAAAACACAGTCTCACGAATACTTTCTTAGCCAAACCAAACCAACAAACTGAAAACAGATGTGACAGATTTTCCATCTGTATCTGTATCTGTATGTAGCACTATTGATATATAAGATAATCGCACAAATGATGAACCATACTCCCCCATGGACATACTTGCCTTGTGCATTATATACTGTCTGTCTTATAATTAGTTCCAACTGAATTTAATTCAACACATATTAACTGTATACTTAAAATGTACAAAACATGCCTATGAATTCTGTGCTTCACAGTCTTTCTCCATGTGGAAATCAATAACAAATTGGTCTCAGGAGAATACCAGTATCATCAAATGCAAGATGAAATCAGATCATTTTGTTGTGATTAACGCAAGAATAGCACATTGGTTCTCATTCCTCTGAAAGATATTTAAATAATTAGTCTCAATCTTCTCCCATGAAAACGATGAACAAGTGTTTTTAAGTGTTCTGTTGGAAAGCAAGACTTTGCAGAAAACATTATAGGCATTTCACATATCAACCAAGATCCTCTTTAATGTTAAGAACTAGTTAAGATTGGTTTGAACCCCCATTTTGCCTCCTGTAAAAATTCAAGATTTTTCCAAAGAATTTTATGATTTTCAGTGGTATGGAGTTGGATGATGTCTCAAAGTTTCCTAATCACTGTTATATTTGACCAGCTGATGGATTGCCTTAATCTCCTAGGGACACAACTCCTGTCCACACACAATAAGCATGTATGTGTGTGTGTGTGTGTGTGTGGGGGGGGGTTAGCCTCTTTTCTAAGAAGGGAACAGAAGGAAAAAAATGGCCGAATCACAAAAAGTGTACCACTGCTTCTCTCTTCCAAGAGAGAAGAGAAAGACAGGGCAAGGGGCTTGACCTTCCAGGCCCAGGATCTTCTTAAGAACTCATGGATCAGCTTAGGGAATAAGAAGATGAGAGGGCAGTGGAGCTGGGAGAAGGGGCCTTCTATTAACTGAACTCTTGCTCAGGAGTGGGAAAGAAGAATTTTTCTTCAGCACCCAGAAAAGAGCTGGGTTTCCTTAATTTCCATTAAAAACTGCTTAAATAAAATAATAATTTTGCATCTATTTTAATATTTTGTGTCTAAGACATTTGAAGATTTAGGAAGCTGAGTTTATTCTTTTTTTAAAAAATCATTTTCTCTTTATTCATGATAGAGCACGCATGCACACATGTGATTGTGAGTGAGAGAGTGAGCCCCCCTAGTTGTTCCCCCTGGAGGTAAATCCTAGGTTCCATTGCCCTAGAAGATGGTTGTCTATAAACAAGAAGGCTCAAGCCTGGCTACCTTCTATGGCATATAATAGTTTGAGAAGGAATCTCCACACATCTTTGCCTTGCCATGCCTGGTTGATGTTCTTTCTTCCTGCCTTGCCATTATGGGTAGTGCCAAGCAACCTTCACCACTCTCCAGGTAAGAAACAAAGACAAATGTCTAGGTCCATTTTTCCCCTAAATAAAAGAGACACACACCAAGATTTCCAAGGACTATATCACTAACTTCTGCTCTGGTGTCATCACTGGGAGAGTTCACAGTTTTCTGTAGCTCAGCAACCACTCACCTAGGGCACTGTGTATAAGCTTCCCCATTTGCAGACAATCTCAACTGCTCTCAGTGCTTCTCTTAGAATCCCTCCCTAGACTGGTAATGGAGGAAGGGAATATTAAAAACCACATCCTCCCACTAAAAGGCCTACCTTTCTCTATGTATTTCCCACTTAAATGAATGCACCTTAATTCAAAATGAATCTAGGAAAAAATAAAAATGAATCCAGAAGTTTCTTGACTCTTTACTGCTTGGTAGCAATGATAAGGCTTGAGGGTCAAATCCAGCCAGAGTTACTAATTTTGGTAAGTCTTATAGGGTTTTCTAGCAAATATTCCTTAGAAGGTAGGAGTATTTATTATTCATCGTCCTCAGATTTAGTGCATTAATCACTAACCAAAAGTTCTATATTCCCGCAGAAAAGGTCCATTCAACATCCTGTTGCAACTGCAAGGAAGGGGAGAGGCTTACAGAATGAGGCTATATGTAACTTAAATTGTAAACACAGCCTGGGAAGCAAGAAAGAAGAGGAAATAAAGGGAGATAGGGGAAGGAAGGGAGATGAAATGAAAAAATGAACACAAGAGGACAAGAACAATTAAAACGAGAGTAAATCTCCATAGTATTTTAATCTATAAATAACCTTTGCAAGCCTGTGTCCCCAACGTGAGCATAAAAGATGGTGCATACCAATTAGAGTGTCAGAATTTCAGTGCTGTGCCTTCTGAAGCTTGAGCCTCTCTCTGTGCAGAGTGTGGTTCTAGTGTTTAAAGATACCTCATTTTAATTTTATGTGCCAACTTAACTGTGTCTCAGGTACCAGGATATTTGGTTAAACATTATTCCAGGTGTGTCTATGAGGGTGTTTTTAATGAGATTAACATTGATTGGGTAGACTATCTTCCCTAATGCGAGTGGGCCTTACACAATCAGTTGAAGGCATGAATAGAACAGTCCACATCAGTGCTGGAGAGAAAATTAGCTATACTGGCCTTATTCAAAGATATTCTGAACTACATTTTTGGGACAATTTAAGGGATTTCCAAGAATGATTTAAATTTACTTGATGATTCTGTTAAAATGGTTAAGTGCATTTACTTCTAATTTTTTTGAACATACAAATCTCTATATTTCTGGAATATATAGCAAAAGTAGATATAATATGGGACCAGCAGTTAGCATGATGGCTATGTCACTGGACTCCCATGTAGTCGACCACGGTTCGTGTCCTGGACTCAGTGGCTTAAACTCAAGCCAGGCGCATGTGCGTGTGTGCCCAAGATCCTGAGAGGAGAAAGGAGGAGAAGGGATTGATTCTTCAGACTTGATGAGCTGAGTGAGGAATACAAGCAAAACCAGAAAATCTAAGTGATAGTCTCACAAATTAGCTCTAGCTTTTTCTCTAGTAAACTTGTGTGACTTGGGACCAGCAAGTGGCATGGTGATTAAGGCACTGGACTCCCACACGGCTGACTGCTGTTTCAAAATCATGCCTGGCGCTCAAGTGTGAGCCCAAAATTCTGAGAGGAGAAAGGATTGCAGTATGGCCATTCCTTCTGGTAGGAGAGGCTGTGGACACTAGTTTTAGCTCTACAGGAGGGAAAAATCTTAATAAGGCTAAGTCAAGTAAAATATAAGTAATTTTATACACCTTCGTTACTTCTGAGAGTTTATGAAATTGCTTTTCTCTTCACTATATCTGATAATTAGAGCTATCTAAATTTTTTGACCACCATTAGCAGAAACACACTGATAAATGTACAGATATCTAGCAATGGTCAGCAAAACACATAGCAGTCATGACATAAATGTTTATACAGCTAAATTACTGTGGATGAATAGTTTTATTTCAAGCATAGCTTTTCTCCTTGAAATGAATTTATAGAGCAGGCCATTAACTGTCCTTTTTCCTATCTACATTAAAATGCTCCTCAGCTATACTGATGTCAGATAATGTGAACTTTCTATATAGCCATAAAAAGATTTGTCAAGTCAAATGCACATGTTGGTTAAAGAATTGATTCACTGAATAGGATCTGCCCACTGCATCAGTCATTTCTTGTTGGCTAACAAAGCATATGTCTCTTTCACATACAGATTTAATTTCTTCTGGATATGTATCCAGTAGTAGGATTGCTAGATCATATGGTAGTTCTAAATAAAATAAAAATATATTAAAAAAATCATGTGAACCCATTCAGATCTCTAGCAAAATTGCCTAGTCTATTGCCAAACTATTACTTATTTGAAAAATCAGCTAGAGAATTTTTCAAATAGAGCACAGTTCTTTAATGAGCTCTCTATGATAAAGACAAATGTAAGTACTGATTTCTTACTGAATACTAATATTTCTAGAATATTCAGCTGCTTAGACCTTGTTTTATTTATGTTATAAGGATAGTCGTTCAGCTGGCCTCAGCATAATGAATACGGATGATGTAAATTTAGCTGAATTCAAGTAAATGAAAGCATCTACAAAAATACAGTAACTACTAGCAACACATTTCTTTCACTGTTTTCACCATGAATTTTTCTCCTGAGTTGTATGTCAGACAAAATGTGATCATCTATTATCCACCTTCAATTATCCCCAAGTCTAGAGTAACAATAAAATGGACCTTCTGGCCATTAAAAACATCCAGCTGCAGAATTACTTTCAAAACAGCACTATTAACTTTGGTGTAAATGGTTTGTAAATACAGTGGATGAAATGGCCAAGTGTTCCTCTGGATCCTGAAGTGACTACCCAGGAAAGGTGCTTCCTATTTCAAAAGCTTTCCATAAGAAACCATGAATCTGTGGACAAGGTCAGCCATTGTCTGCTCCACTGTTAAGAAGGCCAGTTTAAAATTCTATGGCTAATGCGTGGCAATGAATAAGATGTGAGTTAGTTTTACTTGTCCAGCTTGACTTAGGCCATTATTATGAACTAAAAGCAGTGATCTGAGCTTGTCTAAAGGCTCAGTAGACAACCTTGTTGGTCACCTCTTCAGAGAGGGATTTTGGTGAGTGTGAAGACACTTTTCCTTAGGCTCCCCCTGCACCCCAAAGCCACTTTCTACCCTTTTTGAATAGTGGTCTTGTGTACAATATTTCAATGAACTCTATTACAAAAGAAACACAAAATCCATGGAATAACTTTTCTTGCTGTAACTCGTGATTTTAATTTACCGAAAGTTCTGTTAGTTATTAATCACTTGTTCTCCTTATGGGCTGTGTGGAAAATTAGTAGACATAATTAGGATGCCTGCTCTACAAAGAAGCTATTGTTTTTCACAAAAATGAGACTTGAATTCAGACTGAAGATTTTGCTTTTGGCATTGTGCATATTCTGTCTAAAAAGCCTCTTTAAGTTTGGGGAGGACATTTCTAAATGACTGGAATGCTTCAAAAGACATTTTAGATATAAAATATCACCTGCGTTTCCTCTACCTATAAAGCTACCAGACAGTTGAATGAAGATATGCGCCTTGAATAATCTGCAAATTAATTTCCAGGTTGGGTAACCCGACAGTGTGCTAGGTGTATTGATAATCTACATAAACTATTTAAATTGTTGTGACTTTAGTCTGCTAAAAAACCAAGGTCCTTCGCTCTTAATCATAGTTTCCATAAAAGAACACACTGCAGGGGATTTGGAACTGTAAACTACATTAATCCTTGCCAGGGTCGAGGTATATTAGACCAGATGTTGTCTGGTTCCTGCTCACTGGGTTGGGGCATGTCCTGTGGGAACACTGCTCACAGGGTTGACCCTAAAGTACAAAGATTCTTAAATTGAATCAAGACTGAAGGGGTGTTTACTGTGTCAACCTGGAGCTGTATGCCTTTATGTGGAAAACCAGAATCACTGTCAAGAGAAGCCAAGGTGAAGACAAGAAGATGGCCAAGCCATAATCCTGAAAGGGAAAATAAAAACAAAGACAAGGGAACAGCAGCAGAGGAGATAATCTGGAGGGGAGGATTTGAAGCAGGACCAAATGCGACTAATGGGTAGAGTTGAGATAGCATGCATACTTGACAAAGAAGGAGCTGTATGTCGCCATTCAAAATGATTGCTGTCACTTACCGATGGTGCAGATTCAGGTGTGCATCATTGACTCTTCTGCACATTGGCTTTCACATCTTTACAGTATGAATACTGATGCAATATGTAAAACTAGCTGCTGTGAGGTTGGCACATCATAGGCAGTCAACAGTCACTGTCATGACTAAGTAAGCTTTTGAGTAAGAAAGCAAAAGAAAAGTTTCAGGAAAAAAAACACACAAAAAGTGTTTTCCTTGAAATTAAAAAAAAGATGCATTAAAACTACCTATTTGATGACTGCAGTAAGCTATATAGCCCCAGCTAGGTGCTACTTTATAGTATGTCCATTCTACTCACTGAGGTTTACACCTAAAGTCACACTTGTGTTCACGGATATGTATATATCAGCTGCGCGTGCTATTCAAAATATTTAGATTAAGTTTATTAGCGAATCAATAAAATGTGTGGGAGAAAGGCATAGAAAGCAACCATGGATACCAGAGACAGTGTGGGAGGAGGGTGGGACATGGCAGAGGGTGAGGGATAGGGAATCAAGGATGGGAAAAAAAGCAAAATGTACAGGAAACAAGAAATGGAAAATTATTTGTTGATGATAACACGTATGTTGATGTGCTTGATTGAGCAAATATACACTGTATTCTGGATGGGAAATCTCATTTTGTATGCTGTAATGATGTACAGTGAATGAATGTAAATAAATAAATTTAAATTTAAAAAAGTGCACTAAGGGAGTCATAGATGGAGTAAAATGCTACCAAAGCAACATTAAAAGCAAGTATAACCACCACAGAGCAGAATAAGTTTGGCCAATAATAAAAGATAACATCCACCTAGTGTTTCTTCTGTACCAAGTTTTGTGCTAACATTGCATGCATTAGCTCATGTAATCCTCACAACCACAGTAAGGCTGGTGATTCCTGATCTCACTTTATACCAAGGAAACTCTAATTTACGCAGGTTAACTTGCTCAGGTTCAGAGTAAGTGGCAGGTGGTTGAGAATCGAGTCCAAGTCTGTGAGTCTAGTATCTATGCTCTTTTTATTGTACAGCACAGCCTTTTCATTTTGCACAGTACCTATAAACCCAAGCATTTTCCTGCTTTACAGGCTACAGGCATGACATTTACTCTGTCTTGAATACTTTTCCTGGTACAAGCACTTTGCATGTTCAATCTGAGCTAAAATGCTATTACTGCCTAGCCCTACAATCTGCCTAAAGTGGGTCCCCATAGGTATTATTTTATAAACTGCCTTTCTTCCTTTACATATCACTTAGCATTTTATGAATAGATATCTAAAGTGTACCATTTCATTTTCTGTCTGCCCCTGCCATACTGGAAGCCCTATGACGGCAGGGACTATATCTATTTCATTCAGCACTTTTTCTCCAGCGCCCAGCACAGAGACTGCCACATAATACAAAGCAGGTTTCCAGGAGTCTGGAGAATGATGTCAATAAATATTTGTTGAGGAATTAGTGATGCCTAATATTAATGAGCATTAACAGGAGAAAGCAGCTCATTGAAATTCCTGGGGGAAAATATGTTTTATAGATAATAATAATACCACATATCATCACTTCACATGTTCCAGGGATGTACTCTGGGCCTTATATATATGACTTACTTTTACACTCACAACAAAGCTATCAGGGAGTGCATATTATTATCCCCACTTTACAGATGCAGAGACTGAAGCAAATGAGATAAACTATCTGAAATCATGCAACCCAGAAAGTGGCTTCTCTACTCACAAACAAACAAAAAAGTGAAAAACAAAAATAAATCACCAAGATCTGTTCAGTTTGTATGAATAAATCTCAAAATCTTCCCTGAGGGACTTAACACACACACACACACATACACGAGTGTCTGTTTCTGGATAGGATGATTCAATATGATAAAGATGCTAACTTTTCTGATTTATTTATAGTTAAGATAATTCCGTTAAAATTCAAATGTGCAGAAATCCAGTTTTTGCAAAGTGATGTTGCACTGTACCTATAAGAATAGATATGTGAACATACATAGGAGAAACATAAAAAAATGAAGAGAAATAAGGGTATATTTCCCATACCAGATAAGAAATGGGTGTGATAAGGCTAAAGGCATTAAAATCTTGTGTTATTGGCTTAAGGATAGGCAGAGGGGAAAAAAGGAGCAGGGCCAATGGCTGAACTTTGTTGGTTCAGTTTAATGTATTGGGGGACACAATGTCAGATCTTCACATTATCTCACATACCCTAATAAATTCCACATGGATTAAAGAAACATTTTTATTATTTATTTATTTATTTTTGAGAGGCTTTTGCTATAGGGAGCATGTGCTCACCAGAAAGAGAGAGATATACAGACAGAAAGCTAGAAATCACCCCCCAGGGGGGATGGCCACACCACAATCCCTTCTCCTCCATTCTTCTCTCAGGACCTTGGGCACACATGCACACGTGCCCAGCATGAGTTTAAGCCACTGGGTCCAGGACTCAAACTGTGGACAACTACATAGAAGTCCAGTGACACAACCATTATGCATACTGCTGGCCCCAAAGAAGGAACTTTTTAAAATTTTTTCTTTTATTGGGGGAGAGAGACAAACGCACTGCGATTTCCACCTAGCCTTACCAGCCATTTGGGACCATGGGCATGCCTAGTGTGTACAGATCAGCCAGGGAAGCAGTCTTCCACTTGGATCCAAGCATCCCTTGGGCAGCATGTCCCTGTTGTACCGCTGAGATGGTCCAAAAGGAAAGTTTAAAACCCAGGATTACTAAAAACAGCTAGGAAAGAATATTAATTAATATTTTAAAGATCTAACAGCAGAAGGTTACTGTTATATTGGGTCATCAAAAAAGTCATGATACATTTTTGCATAGAAAAACATGGAAAAACACATAATGAATTTCCAGACAATCTAACAAAAAAGTCATTATCTTTGTCTAAATAAAAATTTAAATATTCAATAATTAAAGAAGTGTTGCACTAAGAAGCTAATATTTTAGGGAGAAAATGCAATAGACTCTAGGTATGTGAAAAAATATACACATAGGAGAGATTAATTATTTGCCTTGAAGTTAAGATGCAGTTTTTTTTTTCATTAAAAAATTAAAGTACTATGAAGAAAAAGAACAAATCACAAACTAGGAAAATGGTTTTAGAATGTACTAGATACAAGGGTAAAGACTTATTACTGATTAAATGCAAAATTACTAATAACCTGTCCCAGGTTGGGTTCCTCTGGAAACGCATTCTGAGCTGGGAATTTTCATCTAAGTTAAGATGCAGTTTTTTTTTTCATTAAAAAATTAAAGTACTATGAAGAAAAAGAACAAATCACAAACTAGGAAAATGGTTTTAGAATGTACTAGATACAAGGGTAAAGACTTATTACTGATTAAATGCAAAATTACTAATAACCTGTCCCAGGTTGGGTTCCTCTGGAAACGCATTCTGAGCTGGGAATTTTCATCTAGCAAGTTTACTGGGGAGTGCTTTTGGGATCAATCCCTGAATTGTGTGAAGCAAACTGTATTAAAAGGAAGGAGGAGTTCAATTGCCTTCCTCGCTTTCCTTGAGAGCCATAGAGCTGGGATGGGCCTTAAGTGATGTCCTTCTTTAGGCAGGGGAACAAGATGTTACCTTTGCATTGATCAGTCATTGGATAAGGGTTGGCCTCAGGGAGAGGGCATGACCTTGGGGAGATATCTGACTGAGAATCACCAGATGCTGACCCCATTGGCAGTTGGGGAAAACTCTGCATAGGTCCAAAAAGAGGAGTGTGGGTGGCATACTATTATATCTACTACATATAGTAATGGAAAAATGGATAAAGGATAGGAACATATTAATCTGCCCAAATTAAATTCATATAACCAAAAACATTTTCTAAAAAGTACCAATATCACCATTATTAAAGACTTGCAATCAAGGCATGATACTTTTATGCTTTTTTATTTTTGGAGAGGTTTTTGCTATAGGGCGCGTGCTCTTGCCAGAAAGACAGAGAGAAACAGAGACAGAAAGCAAGAAATCATCCCCCAGGGGGGATGGCCACACAGCAATCCCTTCTCCTCCATTCTCCTCTAGGGATCTTGGGCACGCACACACATGCGCCCGGCGTGAGTTTAAGCTGCTGGGTCCGGGACTCGAACCATGGTCAACTACATGGGAATCTAGCGACGTAACCATTACCCTAACTGCTGGTCCCTATGCTATTTTTTGAATAAGTTTTCTCTACCACTCAAGTGTTGCCAAAGTGATACCATTAAGCTATGGGACCTTTATGAGGTGATTAGGCCATGGGGGTTCCTCTTTCCTGAATGGGATTAAGGATTTTATCAAAGATGCTTCACACAGTGCCAATCTTTCATCCTTCTGTGTTCTGTCAAGTAATAACATTTATTCCTTCTTCTTCCAGAGGATGGGGCCCTCACCAGACAACCAAACTTGATAGTGCCTTGATCTTGGACTTCTCAGTGTCCAGATCTGTGAGAAAATAAATTTCTGATATTTTTAAAATACCCAGTGTCAGGTATTCTGTTAAAGCAGCACAAAATAGACTACAGTATCTTATTTATGTATTTTTAATTTTTTTAAAATTTTATTTATTTATTCATTTTTTTGTTTGTTTCTTTTTCTTTAAATTTATTTTTTACATTAATTCACTATACATCATTACAGCATACACAATGAATTGTCCATCCAAAATACACTGTATATTGACTCAATCAAGCACATCGACATACATGTTATCAATGAATAATTTTTCATTTCTTATGTCTTGCATATTTTGCTTTTTCTTTTTTGCCATCCTTGATTCCCTATCCCTCACCCTCTGTCCTGTCCAACACTCCTCCCACATTGTCTCTGGTGTCCATGGTTGCTTTCTATGCCTCCCCCACCCCCATTTAATTGATTTGCTAATGAACTAAATTTGTCTAAATATTTGTAAGAGCAAATGCAGCTGATATATAGATATACATGAATCCAAGTCTGACTTTAGGCATAAACTTCAGTGAGTAGAATGAACATACTATAAAGTAGTACC
>NW_006203618.1:607668-608078 GCF_000334495.1 Tupaia belangeri chinensis
TATAATGTGTCTTGGAGAAGATCTTCTTGGGTTGATTCTATTTGGGGTCCTCTGTATTTCTTGGGACTGAATCTTTGAGTGCCTCTCTAGGTTTGGAAAGTTTTCTTGCAGGATTTCATGGAATAGATTTTCAATGCCCTTATGAGACTCTTCACATTTTGGGATGCCTATTATCTGGATGTTTGGACGTTTGATGGTATCTAGTATTTCTCATATATTATTCTCAAATTTTTGGGCCATTTTCCCAGTCTTCATGGTGGATTTTTCTAGACCAGCAATTTTCTCTTCTATATCTGAGATTCTATTTTCTGTATGATCTAGTCTGCTTTTAATACTTACAAGGGAGATTTTGACTTCCTGTATTATAGCCTTCATCTCTAACAGTTCCATCTGATTCTTTTGTAAAGTGT
>NW_006203618.1:608143-614985 GCF_000334495.1 Tupaia belangeri chinensis
TCTCTTCCATCTCTGTTAGTTTTGCCATTATGAATGTTCTGAATTCTTTATCAGACATTTCCATTGAACTGTGTGTGGATGAAGAAGAGTTATACTTTTCCCTTGGAGGAGAGGTATTTTCCTGCTTCCCCATATTTCTTGTGGTGCTGCAGTGATTTCTAGTCATCTGGTGGATGGTTGGTTTCTTCCCAAATTTGGAAGTCCAGTCACGTGAGTTTTGCATGCTGGAGACTGAATTATCAGTGGGAAATCTTCATTTATCTGTTTCCCCCAAAATGGCTAGATTGCAGGAGCCATGAAGGATGGTGTCCTCTTATTTATTTATTTATTCAACCAACTAATTAGCAATGATTTCCTAATAACATACTCAAGTCTATCAGAGATACACTGACATAGACAAAACCATACGCTCTCTAGTGTGAGTATAAGTTGGTACAATTTTGAAAGCAATTTGGATATATACATAGGGTCTTCAAAATGCTCAAGGAAAATAGGTATAATGGAAAAATTATGCATAGATTTCAGAATTTTTTACACCAGAATAAACTCATACTTTAATCTAGTCATCCATAATTTTTTTAAGAGAAATTTTTTCCTATAGGGCATGTGTTCTTGCCAGAGAGAGAGAAAGACAGAGAGAAAGAAAACAAGAAATCACCTCCCAGCAAGAATGGTCATGCAGCAATCACTTCTCCTCTGTTGTCCTCTTAGGATTTGGGGTATGCATGTACACACGCCCAGCATGAGTTTATGCCACCAGGTCCGGTACTTGAACCATCGTCATCTATGTGGGAGTCCAGTGACATAACTATTAAACCACCTGCTGTTCTCATCCATTGACTTTTTGAGGTCCCCTCATATATTAAGAAGAATGCTTTAACACATGTACAATAATTTATTTTAGTAGAAATTGTAAATAAAAATGTCAGAGAGTTTGCATTCATTATCCTGCTAAAAATTTAGAGTAGTACCTTGGTGTTCCTAGAATACATACATCCCAAACTTTTAACCATGATCAATAAGGCCCTAGGACCTGCCCCTACCTACCTCACCCTCTCACTCTTGGCTTCATCACCATGCTCTAGTTTACCAACCCTCCCTCTGTTCTTCAAATTTGCCAAGTCCCATCCCACTTCAAAATCTTTACACTGACGAAATCTCAGTCCTCACAAGATTATGCATAACTAAATGAAATTCTGGACCACAACTCCAGTAGCTTATTGGCTATACTACTCTATCTGCTTTCTTCTTACTACCTTCTTCCTTCACCATCATGTTCCATGTCCAAGGACACTGACGTATATGGACTGCATCAACCTCTTCTATTGCTCTCTGTTAACTGGTTGGGTTTGGCCAATAAGGAGGTACCAGGAGGCATTCTTGAGGTATGAGGAAAGTCATGACTTATATTTCTCTCACTTTCTCTCAGTTGGATGCTAAGGGCTGGTTGTGACTCTCTACAGAAGGTGCCAAATCCTGCTGGTTCCCCAGTCTCAGGACCAAGTAAGCTCTGCCTTCTCTTCAACTTTCATACTCGGAAGAGGTCATGGCTCCTTGCTGTAGCTAGCCTGATGGTGCTTTACCCTCCCTTTTTAGTACCCTTCAACTTATTCACACATGCCTCTTCATTGAGCTCTTTCTAATGATTTAGGCAAATGGGTCATTTGTTTCCTGCCAGGACCTGACAGGTATAGATTTCATTTTGGAACTAGATAAAATGTTTTTAACATTTATGAAAAGAAATAATTGCCCAGGAATAGCTAAGACTTTGTGAAAAAAAATAGTGAAAAGAAATTTTCCTAACTTTGGGTAAAATTTTAATAGTATGGTACTGACATAGAAATGACAAATAGGTGACTGAAACAGAATTGAAAGTCCAAAGCAAAAGGTTCGATAATACGTAGGAACAAAGTTTTACATCAGTGCAAAAAGGATGATTTATTAACTTAATGGTACAGATATAAATATAATCAGGTGGAAAACTAATTTAGACTCTTGTGGTTCACTAAATAAAAAATGAATTCTAGACGGATTAAGGATCTAAGTATAAAACGATTAAGATTAGCTAAAATTTGGAATAATATAAATCTGGAGCAAGAAAAACAGAAGCAATACATTAAGTAAATAATAAATAAGTAAATTAAAACTTAGAATATCATATATTTCAAAATTAAAATGTGTTAAATGGAAAGAGACACAGTATGTCAGAATATCCGCCAGCCTCAGTGGTGCAGTGGTGTAGCACAATGCTATGCAACACTTTAACCATGTGAGAAGGTCCCAGGTTTGTGTCCAAGGTCTCTCTGTGCCCACAGGACTTTAGTGCATGTCTGTGCTCATGATCCAAGATGAATGAAGTTGGGAGTAGATTGTGGCATGAACCTGTTGGTATGCACCTCTCTTTCTCTTTGAGTGTCCTTTTTTGAAGAAACAAATAAATAAAATAAATAATACATAAGAAAAATGTTTGGAAAACATATGTCAAACAAAATGTAATAATTACAGTATAAAAAGCATTTGCACAAATTGTTATATAATTTTTTTTCTTTATTTTTGGTAGAGTGCATGCACATACATGTGAGCACACATGTGTGTGTGTGTGTGTGTGTGTGTGTGTGTGTGTGTGTGAAATAGCACCTCCCATTGGGTCTAGCCATGCCATAATTTCCTTCCTCCAGTCTTCCAGATGGACATCGGCACTAGAGATTTTTGCTATAGGGCACGTGTGCTCACTAAAGAGGTAAGGACAGAGACAGAGAGACAGAAAGAAAAAATCTTCCCCCAGAGAGATGGCCATGCCATAGTTTCTTGTCCTCCATTCTCCTGTCAAGATTTTGGGCCTACATGCACACATGCCTGGCATGAGTATCAAGCTGTTGGGTCTAAGACTTGAACTGTAGTCTATCATATTGTAGTCCAGCAATGTAACCAATATGCCATCTGCTGGTCCTGTATCTTTTGGTTTTTGAATAATTCTATTTAACTTTATTTATTTATTTATTTTAATTTGACCAGAGAGGGATAGAGAGAAAGAGAGAGAGAGACAGAAAGAGAAAGCAAGCAAGCTGTCAGGTCTGATTCTAACCACGGTTGGCCATGTGGGAGTCCAGCACCTTTAACCACCACGCCACTTACCAGCCCCCTTATTTTATTTCTTGAGAAAGACAGGTTCCCTCCACAGAGTCTCATCACATCATAGTCTACCCCTCCCTTAGTCTTTCAGCTAGTCAAGATCATGAATGTGTCTACCTGGTGAGCACTCTTATTAATGGTGAGGTGTGAATTATCACTGAAAAATTTAAAAATTATACAAAAGTATTTATTAAAATCTAAGTAATTGACTTGACAATCTCACTTCAAGGAATCCATCCAAAAGAAATAAAATACTCAGCATCTAAGGCCATTCAGCTGTGTGATGGTTAAGGTGGCTGGATCCCATGTGGTTGTCTGCACAGTTCAAGTCCCAGACCTAATGGCCAGAAAAACACACTGTGTGTGTGTATGTATTCTCCAAATCCCAAAAGTAGAGATTTAGGAGACGGGATTAAGGCATGACTGTCCACAGGGGTTGCTTTCTCACTTTTCTTCTCTCTGCTTTTCTCTCTCAGGTGAACACACATGCCTTTCAGCAAAGATTACCCCAAAAATTCAGCATATGACGGTCTATAAGCCAGAATGTTTAATTAAAACATTTTTTGTGGTGGTCAAACCCGGAAACCACTAATTGATTCATCACTAGTAGAACAGAGTAAGTTCTGGTTTGCCACTATTATGAAATATTGTACAGTGGTGTATATAAAGAATTAATTGTTGCTCTACTGACCTAGAAATGGATTTCTCAGCCTTGGCATTATTGACGTTTTGGGTGGGATAATTGTTGGCTGGAAAATGGCTGTCCTGCGTGTCACAGGATGTTAAACAGCATGTTTGGCCTCTACCCCCTGAATGCCAGTAGCATTCTGGCCCTCTAGTTAGGGCTGCCAAAACTGACTCCAGATATTTCCAAATATATGTGCGTGTGTCCAGGACGGAGGGCAAAATCATTCCCAGTTGACAAGTACTGACTTAGGAGGGATGTTCTAAAATATGTTGGCATGAGACAAGCAAGTCGTAGCATAATGTACATAGGGTAAAAATATTTTTTGAAACACGATAGTGAGGAAAGTCTTACATATCTTTGTACATATTTGTATCTTTATTTACACTGGGGAAAGAAACAACTAGTGCACCATCACAGGGGGATGAAAATAGAGAGGATAAAGAGAAAGACCTTTATCCTCTTCATAGTGATTTGTCTTATTCCACAAATTAACGATGTACACATGTTACATACGTGAATAAATGCAATTTAAGAAAGAAAACTAATTAACAATGAAGAAACCCAGGGTACTCAAGTATTATGCAAACTGAAAGAAACCACTTAAGGTTTCAAAGATTCAAATTGCTAAACCCATAAAAATAAGATAATAAAGCTACTCATAGTAATTGTTATTAGACTTTCATAAGAATTACATTATTTAATCCTCATGGGAATGCTACTATTACATCAAACTCACAAATTTTTTGAGAGGATTAATTGAAAGATTATGTAAAAAATAATTTTGGTGAAAATTAACACAGATGCAAATGTAAATCTATTGTAGTACATGTAATTAAAAAAGCACATTTAGGGGCCAGACAATTGGCATCATGGTTAAGGTGGCTGGATCCCACATGGCCAACATCACAGTTTGAATTCTAGACCAGGTAGCTTGTAAAACATGCCAGGCACATGTGCATGTGTTTCCAAAATCCTGAGAGGAGAATGGAGAATGGTGTGCCCAGACCCCTGGGAGGGGTTTCTCACTTTCTCACTCTCTCTCTCCTTTTCTCCTTCCCTCTCAAGCAAACACATGCACCCTATAGCCATAAACAAACAAACAAACAAAAAAACTATTACTAAAAAGTTGTTTACCTACTTTTGGTATATATTCATATAACCACAAAGAGCTGATAATGTGTGTAATCTGGAAACTTGACAATTTCAATCTTCCCTGTCTTTATTCTTGTTTTAGAGAGATGTTTTCTATAGGGCACATGTGCTCGCCAGAGAGGCAGAGAAAGACAGAGAGACAGGAAGTGAGAAATCACCCCCTAGGGGCAATGGCCATGCCACAATCCCTTCTCCTCCATTCTCTTGAGATTTTTGGGCAAGCATGGACACATGCCCTGTGCGAATTTTAAGCTGCCTGGTCTGGGACTCGAACTGTGGTCAATTGCATGGGAATCCAGTGATGTAACCATTACACCATCTGCTGTTCTCCAATATTCCCTGTTAGACTACAATATTTTTCTTCTTTTTAAGTTCATTCATTTCTTTCTTCCATGAGTGAAAGAGACAAAGAGAGAGCAGACATAGACAAACTAGCATCCCCAGTAGGGCCAATATTTTGCAATTTACCCCCAGCCTCAGACGGCCTGGGATCATGTGCACATGAGTGACCCAAGTGTTCAGGTAGGTCTCCAGACATGACGCCAGAGCATTGTGCTACTGCAGTAACACCTAGACTGCTTTCTTAATATTTACTGTTATATATTTAGCACTTTCTTGGTGGCAGGCTTATTCTAAGAGGTTATATATATTAACTCACTTAATTTTCACTACTGTTATTATCTCCATTTCATATATGAGCTCAATGAGACATAGAGGACTAAGCAATTTATGAAGGTCATAAAGGTAGAATGTGACTATGCTGGATGGGATTTAAATGCAGGCATTTTAAGGCCTTCAACTGCTTGGACCAGGCCCACCCACTTTATGGAGGGTAATCCACTTAAAGTTAACTGATTGTAGATGTTAATCACAGAAAAGAGGTATGATGGTAAACATCAAGAGAAAATATCCTAGGTAAAAATGGTTATAGTAGTCAGTTATGTATGGACAACATATATTTACTGCTTATGACCATGCAGCCTGTAATTTGGTTTTAACATTATAATGAATTCATGATACATGGATGAAAGATCATCATCCTAACATAAACTGAAGCATGATAGGAACTGCTCAAACAATTCAGCTATATGTGTAGGCAGAAACAAAATAGACACAAATCAATAGCTTTCCTGTATAATGGCAATGAGAAATAAGAAAATACAATTTTAAAAATAGTCATTCACAATAATAGAAAAATTATGTACAAAGTATCTAGAAACAGGGGTCACAGTAGCATGGTGGTTAAGGCGTTGGACCCTATGTAGCTGACCACTGTTTGAGGTCTGGAGCCAGTGGATTGAAAATCATGCCAGATGTGAGTGTATATGTGCCCAAAATCCCTAGAGGAAAATGTAGAAGGGATTGCAACATAGCTATTCTCCCTGAGAGATTTCTCACTTTTTCTCTATGTGTCTCTCCAGTAAATGTACGTGCCTTATGGCAAAAACTTTAAGAAAATTTAGAATCAAGATGATCAACAATGTTTTAGAGATTATGAATAATAAATTAACAAAATAACAAAAACAATGAGGATAATATATGAAAAACACTAGATTCAATTAAACATCCAAAATGTCTGGATCATTAGTATCCCAGAAGGTGAAGAAACTAATAAGGGCATTGATAATCTAATCCATAAAATCCTGGAAGAAAACTTTCCAAACCTAGAGAGGCATTCAAATATCCAGACCCAAGGAACATAAAGGACTCCACATAAAATCAACATAAAAAGATCTTCCCCAAGGCACATCATAGCCAGATTGACCAAAACCAGAGACAAGATGCTAAAATTGGCAAGAGAGAAATGTCAAGTTACTTTCAAAGGATATCCCATCAGGCTAACATCAGACTTCTCATCGCAAACAATGCA
>NW_006203618.1:615010-617681 GCF_000334495.1 Tupaia belangeri chinensis
AGTGGGAAAATATATTCAAAGTGTTAAGGGAAAAACAATTTCAACCAAGAATACTAGACCCTGCAAGATTACCCTTCATATGGGGAAAAAAAAGACAAATACATTCTTAGATAAACAAAACCTGAAAGAATTTACCAACACCAGACCAGCTCTCCAAGAAGTGCTGAAGGGAGTGCTATAAGAGTCCAAGAAACAACCAAGAGAATGGCCAGCCTAATGGTAGGGACAAGTCCAGAGTTGAATGTTAATTTCCAGAGTTTAAATGGAAAGATCAGACCACAGTAATACTGCAAATTCAATAGAAGAGAGATTAGTTACGTGAGTCTGAGCCTGTTAAATAGACTTTTTTTTTAACTTTAGACTAAAACTTTACTAATGTTCTTCAATGCTTTGATTTCCATATTTCAGGATTTTTGTCTTCTCTTGAACTGTCGATAGGTTCATGCACCTACTATTTGAACTGAATCCTAACCTTTTTCCTGGCTTTAAGTTTTAAGCAAATTTCTCTTAACATTTTTTTTGGTTTTGATCTACTAAAACTAAAACTTTTTTTGAAATTAAAAAATGTATTAAAATACCTATTAATACCAAAAAAATTCCAAATCACTTTTACAAAAAAATGAATTCTTTCTTTAATTGCTTTTTCCCATGAGCTTTTTGAAGTTTCATGAGTACTTTGAATAAACTTTCCTTCTAGCCAATTTTAAGCTTTATAGCTAAATTGTTATTTCATGACCAAAAGGACTTGTGAGTTCAGGTGGTCTATGGACTATGGATAAATAGCAGCAAATCTATTCAGAAATGTCACTTGAGGACATGGATCTACTGCAGGTTTCAAGAGATTGTGCTGAAAGTGGTGCAGAGGAAATCCCAAAACAAAAGTATTATCTGACCCACCTCCATACAATGTAGAGAATCCAAAAGGCTTTAATGAATAATGATGAAAACTCGTATCTTAGTGAGAAAACAGAAAACAAGATAATAAAATAGGAGCTCGTCTATGTACCAACAATATTTATTATGAAAAGAAAATGAGATAAAAATCCATTCATAGAAGACAATTTTGCTAAAAATGAAATCACCAAAAATAAACTAAACCAAATTGGCAATTAGTCAGAATTCCTTTTTAAAAAAACTTCCAAATGGTTCTGATTATAAAAACCAGCTATGATTAATCAATATATATTTATGATCCTGGGAGACCCAATATTATGAAGGAGTTAATTGTATTATTATTTCAAAAGGAATTTTTTTAGTTTAGAAAAAATTAGTATTCAGTTTAATCTGAACAATTCCAAAATAGTAAAAGAACTAAAAGAAATTGTCCAAAAATTGGAGAGGGATAATTGCTTACAAACTTTTTCTGAAGCAAAAATAATTAAAACAATTCTGGCATCAGCCTAAGAACTGTGAGAGAGAACAACGCAGCAGAATTATCAATAACTCAAATGCAGTGAGCAAATTTTATAGTCGCGGAGGGAAATGCTAAAATCTCCCTCACAGCATGTATGCAAATGCTTTCCACGTGTGCTGAAGAGTTGAATTTTCTTACATAAAGCCCTAGTAATCCAAAGACCTACAAGAACATTCACAATATACAATGAGCTAAGGAGAGTATGATGCAGGATATTCTGGAGAATATATTGAATATAGTTACAATTTAATACTAACTTTTATATCTTGTTTATTATTATTTATTAGATACATAATATATGTATGTTTGTGTGTGTATATATAAGACACTCAGATATAGAATATATATACACATACCTATAGAAGGATATATATATATATATATATATATGTGTTATATATGTGTGTGTGTGTGTGTGTGTGTGTATACATATATTCAAGCTGTTAATACCACTTAAGCTGGGGCTGCAGTGGGAATGTGGGGGTGGGTGGGTGGTAGTGGTGGTAATGCTGATATTGAAGGTGTTTTATGACTTTGTTTCAATTTGATAATGTAACAAATGTATAGGAGACAGACTTAACCACTTAGAAACCTCTAACTCAAGAAAATAAACTGAAACTCAGGGGGAAAAATGAGATATTTTGATTAGATAGGTACACAGGAAAGAAGTATTCAAAGTTATTAGCTACCCAATGTAACAATACTAGTGTGAATGTACCTTTTTCTTTCACATGAGAAAGAAAAAATGTGTCAAGAAGTTTTATTTTTGTATGTTAAGTACAATTAAAATTTCCATGAAGATATTAAAGAAGGCTTAACAATATAGATAAATTTTCATGATCCTGAACAGAAAGGCTCACTACTTAAAAGATATTTTTCCTCACATTCATTTTTGTGTTTACATTAATTAAATACCAATGTGACATTTTTTAGACAACCAACACAAACTAAAATAGAAGTTCACTTTGAAGCATAAATGAGCTTGAGTACTTAATAAAAGCCTCGGCTAAGAAGAGCAATGAGAGAAGTTTCTCATAATAGATACTAAAAGTCACTATAAAGATATTATAAAACAATTTAGTGTTGATTCCAAATCACAGACATGAATGGATAGCTCAAATGACATTGAACAAGTTTGGCATTTTACAGATTTAAAAACATCAAGTCAGCCAGTATTGATGTGGAGGAGGGATAGTTTTACTCTCAATGAACAAGTGGTGTGTATGCATTTTAAAAGTAAATAATATATATTTTTAA
>NW_006203618.1:618128-627903 GCF_000334495.1 Tupaia belangeri chinensis
TTACTTTATTTTATTTTATTTAGAGAGATTTTGGCTATAGGGAACACGCGCTCGCTGGAGAAACAGAGAAAGACAGGGAGACGAAGGGAAATCACCTTCCGGGGGACCACACCACAATCCCTTCTCCTCTATTCTCCTTTTGGGATTTTGGACAAGCACACACAGATGCCCAGTGTGAGTTTTAAGCTGCCAGGTCCGGGATTTGAACCAAAGTCAACTACAGGGAAGTTCAGTGATGTAACCATTTCACCATCTGCTGGTCCTAGATCATTTTATGATTAAGAATGAAAATCAATAAAATGTAGTGTGTATCCACTCAAAGACATACATATATGTAATATAATACTACTTCACCCATTAGAAAGGAAGAAATCTTGACCTTGGAAGTTGAATGGGGGAGCCTGGTGGACATTATGTGAAATGAAACAAGCCAGACACAGAAAGAGAAATACCACATGTTCTCCTTCATATGTTGAAATTGAAAAAATGACTTCATAGAAGTAGAGAGAGGAAGAATGACTTCTAAAGACTGAGAGGGAGGTGGGCAGGGAATAGAGGGATGTTGAATAACAGAAACAAAATGACTAATAGATAAAAGGAACAATTTCAAGTGTTATACAGTAGGGAAAATGGACTTAATAATTTATTATAAATCTCAGAGTAACTAAAAAGAGCATTGTGAATGTTCTCAACACAAGGAATGATAAATGAATGAGATGGTGGGTATACTAATCATTATACATTGTGTCCTTGTACTGAAGAATCACACGGTACCCTCACACATATGTATAATTGTTATGTTAATACCAATTAAAAAGAAAAGGACATATACTTTCAAAAGAAGGACCCAAGGCATGTATAAATACTATGACTTCTGGGCCAGGTGATGTGCAATGTAATGCAGCTGGATCCACAGGGGAGGGCCCTGGGTTCGGGCACCCATGTGCTGTGTTCCATCTGGCTGAAGTTGGCGTGGATCACAGAATGAGAAGACTGTGGCATTGCCTGTCTCTCTACCTTCTTCTCTATCTCTCTGTCTCAGTCTCATGAAGGAAGTTAATTTTTTTAAAAAATTGATTTCAAAAATGAACCTGTGAGACTGCCTATCTAATATCACCTTGCTCTGTCTCATGGAGGAAGTAAATAAATATTTTTTAAATGAACAATTTCAAACATATGTGAAAGCAGAGTTGATAGTTTGCTCATCACCCAGATAGTGATTCCCACCTCATAACTAGATATTTCTATCTAATGCCCTTCTTTTGCCCCACGCATTAGCCTACTTTGAAGAAAAGCAAACCATATCATATCAAAGGTGACCTTTCTTTGATAATTTAAGAAATGTTGTGGGAACCAGCAATTAGCATAATGGCTATGTCGCTGGACTCCCATGTAGTCCACCACAGTTCGTGTCCCGGGCCCGGTGGCTTAAAACTCATGCCGGGCCCGTGTGCATGCATGCCCAAGATCCCGAGAGGAGAATGGAGGAGAAGGGATTGTGCCGTGACCATCCCCCCTGGGGGGTGATTTCTCGCTTTCTGTCTCTATGTCTCTCTCTGTCTGTTTGGCGAGCGCACGTGCCCTATAGCGAAAACCTCTCCAAAAAAAAAAAAAAGAAATGTTGTTACATATATCTTGAAAATAAAAGATTTTGATTATTAAAGAAACAGAACACAATAGAAAAGACAAAAGAGCATTTGTCATGGCAGATTCTAAATGGCACTGTAATATTATTTTTAAAACCTGGAACCAGCAGTTAGAGTAATGGCTATGTTGCTGGACTCCCATGTAGTCGACTGCAGTTCACATCCTGGACCCTGCGGCTTAAAACTCACGCCTTGTGTGTGTGCGTGTGTGCCCAAGATCCTGAGAAGAGAATGGAGGAGAAGGGATTGTGCACATGTGCCCGGCCTGAGTTTTAAGCCTGCTAGGTTTGGGACTCAAACTGTGGTTGACTATGTGGTAGTACAGCAATGTAACCATTACACCATCTGCTGATCCCTACTTTTTAAATTTACATTTAATAGCTGTATATCTTTACAGTGTACAACATGGTTTTTACCAACATGAATACAGTGCAAATTAGTCAAGTCAAGAATACTACCATGTATATTAACATCAATGGATAACTTTTATTTTTTGTGTACATTAAATGTTTTGCTTGTTTGTTTCCTGATCCACTTAATCTGCTGTTTTTTATATACCAGAATTTATTCAGTAAATTTGGGTTTCATGTCACTTTCAGGGAAATGGATGAGCTAGCTGAAAAATTCTTACAAATTGTTATCGTTAGAGTTTGTATCTGAAAAATAATTTTGGAATCCTGCTTCCAACGCTATGATAGTTGAGCTTGCTACTCCAAGCATGGTTCAGGATTAGCAGAAGCCTTCCCCTGAGAACTTGTTAGGAATCTAGAATCTTGGGTTCTATCCCACATACCCTTAATTAGAATCTGCATTACTAACAAGATCCCCAGGTGATTTCTATCCACATTGAAGTGCGGGGAATCAATGGTGTGACCTAAAAATCTACCCTTCTCTTGTGATCTTGGATAAAGATCATAACAAAACTCTTTTTGAATGTAGAGCTGAGCTCATAATAGAGTAGAGGTTCAAATTCATGAAGGAAAAATTACCAGTAGGTAAATGAAGATGAAGCAGTGAATGGTGGGAGGGTCCAAGTGACACTCAGTAACTTAAAGCCTTGAGCTTTTACAATAGGGAGAAAGACAGGCTGTGGCTGTGAGCCTAGACAAGGCAGGAAATTAAAACAAAACTCTTGACAATAAAGGCATCTAATCAAATTAAACATTTATTAGTAATAGCAGTCCTAGAAATAAAGAAGAAAAGAAAATTGACTTCTATTTTCCAAAAACCTACTGAAAACATATTTTTAGTGGTGAAATATTTGCTCTTAGAATTAAGAGAATGAGAAAATTGTGAAGAGATATTCCACATCATTAGTGATCAGAGAAATGCAAATCAAGACCACAAGGGGATACAGCCTACCTCCATTTTACTGGCAAAGACTGAAAAAGACTGACGACACCTAGTGTTGGCTAAGATGTGAATGCACAGCATCTCACACACTGCTGACACTGCTCCCGGGAGTGCAACTTAGTGGAGGTTGTTCACGAAGTGGCTTAGCATTACCTCTTAAATGAGAACTTCTGCATTAACTATAGCTCATTGATTTTATTCAGAGGAAAGGCTCAAGAAAATGCTTATGCATGAATAGACAATGATAAGCAAAAGCTTGGAAACTGACAGAAAGTCCATCATCAGGAGCATGGGGGAAGACGCTGTGCTAAATATACACCATGAAGTGCTCTGTAGTGGTGAAACATAAAAATTAGCCGGAAGTTCCAGAATAAAATGAAACAATAATTCCCCAAAGAAGATACCATAAGCAAGAGAAAGGGAAGCAAGGGAATGCTGAATCAGAACTAGGGTAATGGTTATCTGAAGTGGAAAGAGATTAGGATATGAGTTGGTTGGTACAGCTTTGCATGTACACACAAGGGTGTGCTTGTTTGTGTGTGTGCATATATAGTTACACGTACTCAGCTGTATGCTATTAACAATGTCCTATGTTTTATTTTCAGTGACAAGCTTGTGAGTGTTTCTTAAATGATTAAAAATAACTAAATAAATAACTACTAATAAATACAAGCAAACCAGGCATGAACTTCAATTGAGATCAAGTCATAAACAAAGAATTAAGACTAGTTCTTTGACTAGTTCTCTGTACCTGAAGTACAATAATTACCATTACTTTTTATTAAAAATAAAATCAAGATTATTCATTTTAATTAATGCTTATTTAGATGACAGTGTAGTGAATGTAAGGCTAAAAATAATAATATTCACTGTATGTCCATACACATATAAGCTACTCAACCTTCTCCTCTCCTGTGAGTGATAAGCCTATAAATAGAATAGTGTGACCAAGCACTCCAGAAGGAAAGTCTTTAAGAAAGAAGTTTAAAATGAGGGACTGCTTATTATTTGAAAGTATTGATAGGAGGCTTATATGTCTGCCAAGAGTATGGGGATGAATTAATAATACATACCTAAGAAACTACAAGAAGACAATGATTGACTTTGGAGGAGAAAAACAAGTACACACTATACGTATAATGACAGTATAGTACCTGGTTTGGATTTGACAATGTAAGTCAACCATTTAATATTGCTCTAGTCAAAATGTGTAATCATGAGACAAAGGATATGTAGTGTGGTGGCTTTGGTGGTGCGTGTATATAGGGAGCAGAGAAGAGAGAGAAAAGGAGAACAAGAGACTGCTTTTTCTCAGCAAAAGGCAACATAGAGAATTTAAAATTAAAAATAATTAAATAATAGAATAAACGTATGTTTTCTGAAATAAGAAACACTAACACAGAGGAAAGTAGGTGCATCTAGGAAAAAGGACTCAGGCCAGTTTAAGAAAATTGCACATTTTGGGACTAGCAGTTAGCATAATGGCTATGTTGCTGGACTCCCATGTAGTCAACCACAGTTTGAGTCCCAGACCCGGTTGCTTAAACTCCTGCCAGGTCCATGTGCGTGGGTGCCCAAGATCCCAAGAGGAGAATGGAGGAGAAGGGATTGCGGCATGACCATCCCCCCTGGGGGGTGATTTCTCACTTTCTGTCTCTCTGTCTCTCTCTGTCTGTCTGGTGAGCACACATGCCCTATAGCAAAAATCTCTCAAAAAAAAACAAAAATTGCACATTTTAATTTTGACCCTTGAAGAATTGACTTTTTAACAGACATGTAATTTTGATACTAATTTTTTTAAAAAGTTGATCAAACCAAGAATCTTTTAACAGCATAAATAAAAGTTTAAATAGTTTAAATGCTTAGGAATAGACAAACTGGTAAGTTTCCATAATATATATGAGAGAAGTGACAACATTTTTTGTGGGGACCTTTATAAGTGGTTTAAAAAAATGGGAAGACATACAGGAGCCTATGTGTGAAGACCCAATGATGTATACAAGTTAATTACAGTAAATACTCTAGTGAAACCTCATTAAGGGGCATGAGAAAGTTACGTTCAAATATATTCATACAAATACTTTAAACAGGTAATAGTTTCATGCTCCCCATAATGATGATGAAGATGACTAGAATAATAATATAATATTTGCTGAGTATTTATTTATTGCAGTGTAACTTGGTGTCACCCACCAGACTGTCTTGTAAGACCCTTATGATTATATTGTGGAACAGTAAATATTATCATTCTCTTTTTTTTCTTTTTTTAAAAATTTGCATTTATTGGGAACCAGCAGTTAGCGTAATGGCTATGTCACTGGACTCCCACGTAGTCGACTGTGGTTCGCGTTCCGGACCCGGTGGCTTAAAACTCATGCCGGGCGCGTGTCCGTGCGTGCCCAAGATCCCGAGAGGAGAATGGAGAAGGGATTGCTGCGTGACCATCCCCCCTGGAGGGTGATTTCTCGCTTTTTGTCTCTATGTCTCTCTCTGTCTGTCTGGAGAGCACACGCACCCTATAGCGAAAACCTCTCAAAAAATTTGCATTTATTCACTATACATCATTACAACATACAAAATGAGATTTCCCATCCAGAACACACTGTATATAGGCTCAATCAAGCACATAACATATGTGTTATTGTCAACAAATACTTTTGCATTTCTTCTTTCCTGCGTATTATTATTATTATTTTTTTTTTTGGCCATCCTTGATTCCCTATCTCTCACCCTCTGCCGTGTCCCACCTTCTTATTGCAGTCATCAAATATGCATTGTTTTTAATTGCAAGAAAAGCAGTTTTCATGCTTTATATTTCTCCTGAAACTTTTTTTTAATTAATTCATTTACATTCAATGCCTAAGCATCGTCAAAGCATACAAAATGTGGTTTCCCATCCAGAATATACTGCATAGTGGCTTAATCATACATGTTATCATCAATCATTTCCCATTTCTAGTTTTATATATATATGCATGTATATATATGTATAATATTGTTATTTTCCTCCTGAAAATTTTTTGTAAGACTCCAAAAGGAAAGCATATGAGGAAATACAATGTAAAATAACATATGAACAGACTGAGTCCATCTCACCATGACATTTCATCCATACATAGAATAGATCACATGTACATAGAACAGAATGCATCCATAGAGGAAATGGTGCATTCCTACTTCAAACACACCAACGTAATAATTCTGTTTACTTGTTTGGTCTAACATCCCAGTATTAAACAGCATTCTTTATCTCCAAAGGTCACTACTAAATTCGAAATTCCTTGGGGACAGAATCACTCTGATTGAGTTAGCAGGGTAGTGTCTTTAAACTGATTACTTGAGGACCCAGTTAGCAAGGCAGAGATGGAAAGAGGAAGACTTAAAGAAGGAGTCCCTGAGGGCAAAGAAGCACAGAGCGAAACTCAAGGTGGCTGTCTGGCTTTCTTTCTCAGCTAATTATATTCCTGGCTGATTGTAGCAATACAGACTTTCTGTTGCTTTGAATCCGTTAGGCTTTAAACACAGATGATATGATTATCTAGAAAACTCAGGAACTTTCAGTCTATGAGCATCAGTACAATAGTTCATTAACACAGGCTGACAGGAACGATATATACAAAAATCAGTAACTTTGCAAAGTTATTGTTAGTTATGAAACATAATAGTGAAAAATACAATTTTTTTCGTGACCACCGCCAACGCCTCTTCTAGGTCCCCCAGCTCCAGCCGAAGAAGGGGGGTAAGTGAGGAAATCTCTATCCCATGGCTAGTAAAAGCAGACAGCCCGCAAAGCCACTGGTGGTAAAGCACCCAGGAACCTACTGGCTACAAAAACCCCTTGCGAGAGTGCGCCCTCTACTGGAGGGGTGAAGAAACCTCATCCTTACAGGCCCTGTACTGTGGCACTCTTGTGAAATTAGACGTCATCAGAAAACCACTCTAGTTCTGACTCGCAAACTTCCTTTCCAGCTTCTGTTGCGAGAAATTGCTCAGGACTTCAAAACAGATCTGCGCTTCCAGAGCGCAGCTATTGGTGCTTTACAGGAGGCAAGCGAGGACTATTTGGTTGGCTTGTTTGAAGACAACAGTCTGTGTGCTGTACATGCCAAACGTGTAACAATTATGCTGAAATACATTCAGCCAGCATGCTGCATAGGTGGAGAGCATGGTTAAGATCCACTATGATGGGAAACGTTTCATTCTGATATATATATTATATATATATATGTGTGTGTGTGTGTGTGTGTGTGTGTGTGTGTGTGTAATCTCTTCTTCCTCTTATTGGTAGTTCCAAACATTAGATATTTTTTTCTATTGGATGAAAAAGTACCTAAGTATATGATTGTGAGTGGAAAATAGGGGACAGAAATTGGGTATTGGCAGTTTTTCCATTTTCATTTGTGTGTGGATTTATAATAAAAATGCAGGGAGGTAAAGCATAAAGGCAAGTCAAAATGTTTCAGTGAACAAGTTTCAGCAGTTCAGCTTCGTAACAATAATAAATAAACCTGTTAACTTTTTCTGGACAATGCCATTATTTGGATTTTTTAAAGACAAGTAAATTTCTTATTGATGGCAACAAAGTGGTGTTTGCAGCATTTTTATCATGAGTAGATTCCATCTATTCACTGTACTTTTCTGAGTTGTCCTATGCTGTCTATCTTCTGTGCTATTCCTGTAAGTTTGCTATTAAAATACATTAAACTAAAAAAAATTCCATTAAAGATTTTGGGCATGCTTGACGGCACACACGTACAGCATATTTTTCAAGTCACAGTGAGATGGAATTTCAGCATGATGTATCTGTCAGTCCTCCGGGGGGTGTGCTTTCTCATTTCCCTCCCTCTCTGTTTCTCTCTGGTGAGAAAAAAAAAAAAGGAAAAATACATGAAAACAGGAAAAAAATCCAAAAATATCTAGCAGCCATATTATGAAGATTTTTTAAACCTTGTTTTCTTAGTTTAAAAGTGTTATTTCCTGAGGGAGTTAAAGATTAAATGTTACATACATGTATAAATGACACTCTAATTGGGTAAAAATGGACATTTTCTCAAATGTATGGAAATTAAATTTAAAATCCAAATTTAAATTTTTGGGGGAGTTTGAGAATTTAATATAAAACTTCATAAAAGGGAATAAATTATTTTGTATCTTTAAAAAATCATTAGAAGAATACTCAATAACATTCATAATCTAATAGATAAAACTAGAAAATTACACATTTGAAAGCAATGTGGAATTAGCTCAAATATTGACACAAAGCTTTGGATAGTAGAAAACTTCTATGTGCATAGATATAGGTTGCATTTTTATTTTATTCATTTCAATATGAGTTAAAATTTTAAAATGTAGAATTTAAAAATTCTGACAAATCCATGACGCACAGTTATGTGAAAAATTCACATTTAGAGAATATAACTTTATTGTTTTTTCATATTGAAAACATTCACTATCTGTAACACAAAGGTCAGTTTGTATGGTGAGCAAGAACATCTTGCAGAAGGATATGCAACAACTATGGCATTTTCAGCCTTGTTAAGATAAGAGTGGGTGAGAATGGAGGGATTGTTTAAGGAAAATCTTAAATACAAAATGTATCTAACACTGGGATGAAACAAAATATTCAAAATTTAAAAGTTTCTTTAAATGACCTAAACATATCGATGCTTTCATGCCATTAAGATAAGATGAAACAACAATGGTAACAAGACACCTTTGTAAATTGAGATACAGAGATACAAAAAATAATAGATGGTTTACTTAACCTCTTGCAATGTGATGGTGTAGATGACCCAAGAAAGTCATCCTTCTGAGGAAAATTATGAGAGCAAGTAAGATATCCTAGTACATTGGGTTAAGGGGGAAAAATGCAAAAGAATTGGGAACTTTGCTTATGTAAAAACATCAAGGACTTTAAAAAAGTAAGTCAGAGTCAGAATGTATTCACAATGAAGAGAAAATATATAAAACATTTATTAATAATAAAGGCATTATTATACTGGATACACACTGTATATCCTCATTCAATTTGTACCAAATATCTGCACTCTATGGCAGAAAGTGAAAGATCTGAAGATGTGATAGTACAGAAGAAATGTGTAGATACTGTAAGCTGCATGGGAGAGGGGTAGATGGTAGAGAGTAGGTGGTAGAGGGTGGGTGGGAGACGGCAGGTGCAAGGTACGAATGGAAAAACATTAACAGACAAAAAAGTGTAAAGTTTTCTGTTAAAAAATACATGTATATTATACATTGTGATGAGGTCTTTACATAAAAGGTGAAATTAACTTGAAAAAAAATTATAAAGAATTATTCAGGTTGGGACCAGCAGTTAGCATAATGGCTATGTCGCTGGACTGCCATGTAGTCGACCGCGGTTCAAGTCCCAGACCCGGTGGCTTAAACTCACGCTGAGCGTGTGTGTGTGTGTGTGCCCAAGATCCCGAGAGGAGAATGGAGGAGAAGGGATTGCAGCTTGGCCATCCCCCCTGGGGGGTGATTTCTCGCTTTCTGTCTCTCTGTCTCTCTGTCTTTTTGGTGAGCACACGCGCCCTATAGCAAAAACCTCTCAAAAAAACAACAACAACAACAACAAAAACAAACAAAAAAAGAATTATTCAGGTTCCATATGAAATAATAAGCATATTTTTTTTGAGAGAAAGAGTTTTTTTTTTTTCTATAGGGCATGTAGTGCTTGCCAGAGAGACAGAGAGGCAGAAAATGAGTGGCCAATGGCCACTCCCTCCAGCTTCTCGTAGAATTCTTGGGACACACCC
>NW_006203618.1:628136-629750 GCF_000334495.1 Tupaia belangeri chinensis
AGGGAAAAGATGATCAGATTATGTGCGTGGGGAATCCGAGGAACTAGGAAGTAATTGCTGAAAGTTACACAAATTAAAAGTGAGGAGCTAAGATTCAAACTCAATTGATTTGGCTCCATGAAAGCTTCTTTTCACGGTTGTTAAGAATTGTATTATGTTGCTATTTATTTTCCTTTTTAGAAAAGTAACAGAAGTAAAAATAGTTTAATTGCTTTTGATATTAAATAAGACAAAATTAATTCTCTAAGTCACAAATTCCTTTTATTTTATTTTTTAAGAGGTATTTGCTATAGGGTGCATGTGCTGGCCGAAAAGACAGAGACAGAGAGATCAAAAGAGAGAAATCACTGCCAGGGGGGATGGCCACTCTGCAATTTGTTCTCCTTCATCGTCCTCTCAGGATCTTGGGCATGCATGCACACGCGCCCGGCATGAGTTTAAGCCACCGGGTCCGGGACTCAAACCATGGTCGACTACATGGGAGTCCAACGACATAGCCATTACATCAACTGCTGGTCCCATTTACAAAATCTTAACATAAAAAGAAAAAAAAAAGATCTGCTCTTATATTAATAATAATAATAATGACAAATTTAATATTTGTAGAGGGCTTGTTTAGATGTCAAGCAATATATTTAAGTCCTTACAACTTGATTGACTTATTTAATCTCCCCGTTCTGACTTTGATTTAGAAAGTTTACATCTTTTTAATGGATTTTTCTGAAGAACGGAATGAGATAAAATTTATGAAATTATCTTGATAAGTAAAATGAAACATAAAACACATGCACACAGACATTGCAGTGATTTTTAATTCTGTGCTTAACAAAATACTACACTCTGACTTTTCTTTTAAAAATACAACTGACCTCCCAAACAAAATTAAACTATTGAGAGTTAATCTGACAAGTATTAATTCCCATGATTAGAATATTTTTCATAGCAAAGGATGTGCTTGAATTTCACGTGGATAAAGTCAACCATGCCTGAGCGGAGAGCCCAGCAAATCAGAACTACTCACGAGAGACTTATATACATGAATAGGAATGAACAACCCATATCTAAAAGACAAAAGTCAGTGAAGGGCAGGGAACACTGTAAGGTGAAGTGTGGCTTGTTTGGATCTGCAGTAGAATGAATTTACGGGTGATGAATTGATGTGTGGCTTCATTTTTCAATCTCAGTTCCTTGAAAATAAAGGTTTAATTCACTTCAGAATAACTAAAAAATCACCTGGAAAATGATGACAGAGAGAAAACAAATTACTTAAGAGGAAATGACAGAAAATCAACTTATAAAAATTAATATAATAAACCAATAGGATTTAATATAAACAGAACATACCACCCAACAACAGTAGAATATATATTTTTTTCAGAAGCTCATGGAACTTGACTAAGATAGACAATATCTTGGGACATGAAATCAATGTCAACACGTTTTTTTTTTTTTTTGGAGAGATTTTCGCTATAGGGCGCGTGCGCTTGCCAGACAGAGAAAGACATAGAGACAGAAAGCAAGAAATCACCCCCCAGAGGGGATGGTCACGCCACAATCCCTTCTCCTCCATTCTCCTCTCAGGATCTTGGGCACGCACACACACGCCACGCGCCC
>NW_006203618.1:629800-634070 GCF_000334495.1 Tupaia belangeri chinensis
CAGCGACACAGCCATTACGCTAACTGCTGGTTCCCAACATATTTATCTTACTGCCAGAGAGACAAATTAAGAGAGTGAGAGAGAGAGAGAGGAGAGAGAGAGAGAGAGAGAAAGAGAGAGAAAGAGAGGAAAGAAAGGGAGAGAAAGAGAGAAAAAGAGAGAGAGGAAAGAAAGAGAGAGAGAGAAAGCACCTGAAATTGGGCATGAGCATGCTGCAATCTTTTCTCCTCCATTTCTCATTTCTCCACATTACCAGGTTCTTAAACACACACATGCTCAGTGTTTTCCAAGCCACTGCATCTTTGACTTGAACCATCGTTGGCCACATGGGATCCAGCTCTCTATGCACAGGGCTTAACGACAGGACTAGAGGGCTGGTCCACCTCAACATATTTTTTAACATTGAGATGGGGCCAATTCTGTAGTATAGTGGTTGAGGCAGTCAGATCTCACATGACTAACCAAGCAGTTGAGTCCTGGACCTGGCAGCCTGAGAAACGTGCCAGGCGTGTGTGTGTATGCATGTCCACAACAAGAAGTTGGGAGAGACGGAGGAGAAGTGAAATGACTATTCACCACAGGGGATGCTTTCTTCAGTTCCTTACTCTCTGGCAAGTGTGCATGCCCTCTAGCATAACAGAATCAAACTAGAGACCTGTAACCAGAATACAACAAAAACATCATCCTTAAATATGTATAAGTTTAAAAACACACTTCCAGAAAGTCTGAGCTGAAGAGGAAGACTGAATGAAAATTTAAAAAAAAAAATACATAGGAATAAAAACGGAAATACACACATTGGAATATGTGAGCACAAGAAAAGCAGTGCTGAGAGGGAAACTTTTAGTGCTAAATGCATATATTAGAAATGAGAAGGGCCAGCATGTGGCATGGAGGTGAAGTCACTGGACACATGGCCGACTTTGCTGTTCAAGTCCCAGACTCAGTGGCTTGAAAATCACGTTGGATGTATGTGGATGTGTGCCTCATAGCCTAAGAGGAGAAGACAGAGAAGGAGAAGGGATTGCAGTTTGGCCATCTCCCCTGGGATATGACTTCTCATTCTCTCTCTCTGTCTCTCTCATGAGTGCCTGCACTCTAAAAAAAAAAAAAAGAAAAGAAAAAAAGGAAGAAGGGATGAGAAAATATATTAAATATGTATAATTTAAGTTCTTACATCAATAGTTAGAAAAAGAAAAGCAAATCAAGTAGAAAAGAAGTAATAAATATGAACAGATATCAAAATAGTAGAATAGAATGGTGGGTTACCAGAGGCTGGTCAAAGTGTTGGTCAAAGGATATAAACTTTCAGTTAGCTAGGAGGAGTAAATTTTAGAGATACAACATGGTGACTTTAGTTAATAACAATGTGTTGTAATCTTTGAAATCACTAAGGGAATAGATTTTACATGTTCCCACCACAAGAATAAGTGTGAGGCTGGGAACCAGCAGTTAGCATAATGGCTATGTCGCTGGACTCCCACGTAGTTGACCGCAGTTGGCATCCCGGACCCAGTGGCTTAAAACTCACGCCGGGCGCGTGTGTGTGCGTGCCCAAGATCCCGAGAGGAGAATGGAAGAGAAGGGATTGCGGCATGACCATCCCCCCTGGGGGGTGATTTCTCGCTTTCTGTCTCTATGTCTGTCTCTGTCTGGCGAGCGCACGCGCCCTACAGTGAAAACCTCTCCAAAAAAAAAAAAAAAGAATAAGTGTGAGGTTATGCTTATGTCATTTAGCTCAATTTAATTATCCCACAATGTATACTTATTTCAAAACATCAATGTTGTGCATGATAAATATATACAATCTTTTTGTCAATAAAATTAATTAAAAATACATGAACTATTGACACATACAACTTGAATGGATATCAAGAAAATTATGATATGTGAAAAAACTAATCTCAAAAAGTGACATGTTAAGTGATTCTGTTTCGATAACGTTTACATGACTAAATTATACAGACAAACAACAGATAAGTAGTTTTCAGGGGCTAGATAGGAGGCAATGGAAGGAATGTACTCTGTGAGTATAAAAGGGTTAAAAAATGATCCTGGCATGTGATGAGAGATCACATCTGTGTCTTGACTGGTGGTTGTCACATGCTTGTACACATTTGATTAAACTACACAAAACCAAGTACACACAAGAAATGCTTAAAATAATGGAAAATAAAATCATGCAAATCTAAAAAATATGTTTCTAGTATACCAACAATAATCAACCAGAAGAAAATCAATGTGCATTTTAAAACTGCAAGAAACTAGATTTGAAGATGTTATAAAGCTAATAATATGTATGTTTATGAGAGTGAAAAATATTATGAAATGGGATTGAGTAGGTGGTAGCAGTGGTTAAGGAAAGGTTATAGAATAGAGCTATGAAGGGTTACACTCATTAATTTTAAAAATTTCATATCTTTGCATCTAACATTTACTTATGCTAAGATGAGACACTGCTATGTTCAAAATAAGCAATCAACAACACAATTATTTTTAAGTAAACGGAAGTTCAGATACTCCTGTGATCTTTAAACAACTCACATCATCTCTCCAAACCTCTAATTTCCCTTTCAAATATTACTGATGCTTACTGATAATAGTAATGATTGTACATTTTTCTATTTGTGAAACATTTACTTCTCAGATAGATTTCTAAGTACTTCTAGGTGAATTATCTCATTTAATTCCAACAAACTGAGACACTGGCATTAGTATTATTTCTGTCTCACTCATTTGGTGTTTTGAATAAGCAAGAGAGTGTGAAAATACATTTTTAAATTGAAAATCAGCATGGAAACACACCTGGCTCTCTTCATGCAATATTCATTTTCTTCTCCAACAGAATACATTTTTGTTATTTTATTTTTTAATTGCCAGAGAGTGCATATGCTCACTGAAGAGAGAAAAGAAGAGAGGGAGAAAGCACTCCTGAATTCAGGCACAATCCCCACAATCCCTTCTCCGTTCTCCATCCTGTTGGGATTTGGGGCATGGATGCACAAGTGCATGAGATATTTTTCAGGCTGCCAGGGCCAGGACTCAAACTACAGTTGGACATGTGGGAGCTGGCTTCCCTTAAGGACTACGCTATGGAGTCAGCCCCAGAACACTCTTTTACAAGACATGTTGCCTTCCTATTTAAAACCTATACTTTGGGAACCAGCAGTTAGCATAATGGCTATGTCGCTGGACTCCCACATAGTCGACCGCGGTTCACATCCCGGACTCAGTGGCTTAAAACTCACGTAGAGCGCGTGTGTGTGCATGCCAAGATCCCGAGAGGAGAATGGAGGAGAAGGGATTGCGGCGTGGCCATCCCCCCTGGGGGGTGATTTCTCACTTTCTGTCTCTCTGTCTCTCTGTCTCTCTCTGTCTGTCTGGCGAGCGCACGCGCCTTATAGCAAAAACTTCTCAAAAAAAAAAAACAAAAAACGAAACAACCTATACTTTTATCTACCAGGATTTGAGTCTGATTAACCATTCTAATTAGTTTATCTTAATCCGTGTTGTTAAATTGCTGTATTTGATACTAAAATAACCCTAGTGAGTTTGGGTTTCAAAAGGTGGCATGGGCATCCCTGAGGAGCTGGCCAGAAAATCCCTCCAAATAGTGAACCCAAGGGCTCTAATTCCAGAGCTGAAGTCAAACAGACAGAAAGAGGGAGTAGGAATTGAGTAGAGTCAAAAGCAAGAGGTAGACTGATTAAATCTGTGTGCTGTGTATAGCACACACTAATTATGATGATTGTGATATTTCATGGGGCTTGGCTTTAACTCCACAATGTATGAACTATATCATTGCTCTTACTAACCTAGACAATTGAAGAAAATTGCCATGAAGAAAAGGTAATTATAAGGAACTTAGTAAGGTGAGTGAACAGGGAAAAAAAAAATCTTATAAAGTATTAGTAATAGCTTCATTTAAAAAAAAAAAACTCTTATTTTTTATTTTATGATTTCTTATATACAGTCATTGTTGTACATCTTTGTGGGGTACAATATGGTTTTCCAATCATGGCTTACTTCAGTTATGAATAGTTTTATAAAGCAAGTGACATATTTCAGTACTCATCATTTTATAATTTTTCATTCTCAAATTTCAAAACTATTTAATGGCCCAGCCTCTGTGGTGCAATGGGTAGCATGCCAAACTGAAGTGCTGGAAGCCACATGGCTGACTGTGGGCTTGAATTCCAAGCCTGGTGGACATGAAACATGCCAGACACATGCATGCACATGCCCACGATCCTTTTTTTTTTTTTTTTTT
>NW_006203618.1:634093-638040 GCF_000334495.1 Tupaia belangeri chinensis
TTGCCAGAAAGACAGAGAGAGACAGAGAGATAGAAAGCGAGAAATCATCCCCCAGGGGGGATGGTCATGCCATAATCCCTTCTCCTCCATTCTCCTCACACCAGGTACATGTGCATGTGTTCCCAAGATCCTGGGAGGAGAAGGGATTGTGGCGTGGTTCTGCCCTCGGGGGATAGTTTCTCACTTTCCCTCTCACTGTCTCTGTCTCTCTCTCTTGCAAGCGCATGCACCCAAAGACAATAACCTCTAAAACTAAATAATAACTTAGAAAAACAGATAATATGAGCAAGCATAGCCAGGGAATTCTGGAAATGGCACAATGAAGCGGGGATTACCAAGTCAATGGCAATAACAACATAGACAAAAATAGCAACTTCATTGTGAGTGTTCAACGAACAGGAAAAAAATATACAGTACCTCCACATAAACGTTACCAAAGTTTAAAAAGGGCCTACATATAAAAAACCAGCTTGAATAAAAGGTTGGCAACAAATAATCTGATCCTGGATGGGAATACTTACATTCGACCAAATGTTAAATAAATTCTTACAATAGATTTAAATTCTGATAGTAATGAAATTTAATTTCAGTGAGCATTGTAGGGTGATTTGAGAGGTGATGATGAAAGACTGCATTTGTAAAATGACTGATTAGAAGAGAAATTCAAGAGCATCTCTAAAAACGAAGAGGAATTGTGAATATTTGCTGTCCTAGAGATTAATGATATTATGCAGCTATGTTCACTAAAACAATTTATATTGGCTTCAGAATTGAGTTATTCCTGGAACAATTGAGATGAAAGGGTGTTAAGGCAACCTGATATTTAAGAAAAAAAAATTATTGAAGTCCTACATCGTCCAGTGCACCCAAGTATATATACTATTGGTGAATATGCTAAAACACAAAACTCAATTCCATGGACTCACAGGCACGCTGCTTATTAGCATCAGGTGAGAAACGAAACTGTAAAATAAAGCTGAGTGCATATGGTGCTATGTTGCATGTATTTTTTAAAGAAGAGCCAATACTTTGCCACTGTGGTTGTCTTCTGATCACTGGAATTTTTTACTATACAGAAACCAAGAAAAGTCAACTAAAATATAATAAGAAATGAAAAGATAGTTTAATGATTTGAACAACAACAAAAAGAAACAGAAAAATAGATAACTTCAGCATATATGAGCCATAATTCATTTTAAAAGGTATTTGGCATTTTGATGCTTAACTTGTATAGCAAAGAATGAAAAAGAGAGCCTTTGAAGTAGCATATAATTTTGAACATTATTCATTAGAAATAATTTTGAATGGATTGTTTTATGCAAAGTCATTTCTGCATACGTATGAGATTAAAATTTGTATGTCAAAATAAAAGCATTTATAGCCAGTTGATAGTGTGGTGGCTATGGCAACTGAATCCCACATGGCCAACTGTACAGTTAGAGTCTTGGATCTGGTATCTTGAAAAATACCCCAGGGGAATATGTGGGAATGTGTGCATGCCCAAAATCTTGAAAATGAGAAAGAAATGAAGGAGAAGGAATTTCTGTATGGCTGTCCTCCATGGAGAAGGTGTTTTCTCTATTCCCCCCCCCCGTCTGTCTCTCTCTCTTGTGAGTGCACATGCCCTCTAACAAAAATCAAAAATAAAATTAAGAAATGTAGATATAAAAAGAGGTGTTAAATTTAGTACCCACTCAAAAATGAATAAACAAATAAATTTATCTAAAAATTACCTTTTTTCAAAAGTTTCTTTCTTTCATGAAAGCAAAATACAGAGAGAGAGAGAGAGAAAGCCAAACACCCTCGAGCACTCTCATGCCACGATCCCTCTCAGCCTTCCCAAACAGCCAGGATCATAGTTGCAAATACTCAGTGTATACAGATTGACCAAGGATCCTGAACTGTGATCTCCCATATAGCTCCTCCACTGGAGCAGTGATTACTGCTGTGCTGCTAAGACAGCTTAGAAATGATCTTAGTAAAAATTGTTTAGGACTGGGGCCATCAGGTACATAGTGGTTAAGGTACTGGACTCCCACATGGACGACTGCACTTCAAGTTCAGGACATGATGGACTGAAACTCATGCAGATGCAAGGGATTGCGGCATGACCATGCCATCCGGGGGTGATTTCTCACTTTCTCACCTCACTGTTTCTCTTCGTTTCTTGTGCCCCATGGCAAAAAAACTCAAAGAAATTGTCTAGGACCTCTTTGAAAAACGTAGAAAACTTTCAGACGTGAGCCTAATCCAAGTGACATGAATAAAAAAGATACATGTACATATAACTGCAATGTCGATAAGCTATATTTTTTCTCAAATTTAGTTTTAATATTAAAGTAGTTAAGTAAAAAAAACCTTCTCATGTGCTGTTTTTGAAATATTTATGTTTATAAATATTTAATGAACTGAGGCTAGAGTTAAGCTGTAAGAAAATTATGTACATCAGAATACACACACAGACACACACACACACACACACACACACACACACAAATACCAGAATATACAAAAGAAATCTCAAAAACCAAAGAGCAGTAAAGGGATATACTCCATACTAGTAACTAAAATACAAAAATACACTAACTAAATGAGATATGAGAGTAGACAGTGATATAAATGTAACATCATGCTCTGTGAACATAACCCACATGGGAAGGTTGTGGGTTGACTTCTAGAGACCACCCTGAACACACTGGGCATGTGTGTGCCTATGATCTGGGGATGGCAAAAACTGGGAGTGGATGGCAGTATAAGTACTCTGTTGGGGTGCCTGTCCAGCTCTCTCTCTGTGGGTCTCTCTCACTCATGGAAGAAAAAAACTTATAACCAATAAAATAGTAAAATAAAAAAATGAGATAATGACTTATAAATTGATAAGGAACAGCAGAAAAATGAATACATTCTTAAATAATGTTGGACATATTTGGTATATGCTACAAATCAATACACACACTCAAATGCTGACAACCTGGATTGGTAATTAGATGATTAACATTTAAACCCAAAGGATCCTACTGTTGATTTGGAATGTTCACACTCCATTTAATCACCGTATATCTTTACAGTGTACAACATGATTTTTACCAGTGTGAATACAGTGCATATCATCAAAGATTTTTTTTCTTTACACTGACCAAAACACTTTATTATGTATATCCTATTAATCTCTAAGAAAGTGATCATAAGAAGTGGTGTGCAAATATAAGAAGTCTTCAGAACATTCATGAAAAATGGCATTATGAAAACACTGCATGGATTTTGAAAACTTTTGCACCAAAATAAACTCAAACATTCTTTCTTTTTAAAATGATTTCTGATTTGCATATATTCAATGTATATCTTTGTGGGGTAACTAAGTCATGGAATAAACTCATATATAATTCAATTTTCTACAAACTTTTGAAGTCCCCTCATATATGTGTCCCATGCTTTTCACTCTCCTTAAACAGGAAAAAGAATGGATCTGACATGGAGTCAATCATGTTATTTTCCTTTATATATCTTTCAACTGTTGGACTTCAATGGGCTGGCACCTTTCCAATGAGACAAAAGTAATAAACAAAATATAATTTGAAGAAATAAAAAAAATTGTACAGCCCTCAGCAAGTCCCTTAGCAGAAGGAATAACTGATTTTCTCTGTCTATAAAAAGGATATAATGTCTACATTGGGCATTACTCATAGCAACAATAGAAATGGCAGAAACAATTATAAAAATAAACGTTCACTGAATGCTAACTCACTTTTCAGAAATTGTGCTAAGCACAGATTATCCTCCAGAAATTTCACAACAACTCCAGGAACTGTACTGTCACTTCAGAAGGTGTCAATTGAAACAAAAGATGTAAGAAGAGCATTGGTGGGACCAGCAGTTAGCATAATGGCTATGTCACTGGACTCCCATGTAATCGACCGCAGTTCCAGTCCCAGACCTGGTGGCTTAAA
>NW_006203618.1:638194-647256 GCF_000334495.1 Tupaia belangeri chinensis
AAAAAAAAAGAGCATTGGCATCTAAAAAACCACATAGGGACATCTAAATTGTGGAAGGACAATATGATTTCATTCCTGATAAATCCTTTCATATAAATCATATGAATTCCTTTTTAAGCCTTCTTACCCAATCATCACGTATAAATTCCTTGAATAATTTTTTTTCATAACAAAGGTTAACACCCCCTTGATAACTGTCATTTATACCTAAAACTTTCTGTGAGGTAAGTTTCAGGTGCCTGTGGGAACTTTGGAAGGTCCTACAGTGAATCCACTGAAGGGTCTGCCAGGGTTCCTAAGCAGAAGGAATAGTCTATGTCTCCAAGATGAGAGCTAGAAAAAACTAAGTACCCCATGCAGGATTTTGTTTGATTTCATCTGCGTTGTAATGTCCTATAATTATTTCTTAGGACAATTTGAAAGTGATTTGAATAATGGAATGGCTTAAAAGCACAGATTGCATAAGGAACAATTTGGAAAACCATAGAGAAGGAAAATAAATGATGAGAACTAGTGAGATTGTTTATAAAAGGTAAGTAGAGGGAAAATATATAACAAAATTAACAAATTTTCTACGCACTAGTAATAATTAGAAAAGACAGTGGGAAAGCAACTTATGTAACAGTAGAGAAAAAATGTAATATCAAAAAGTAAAACTATTGGATTGTTGGAAAACTCATGAGTGTTTTTGCAGAGAAAAAATACATCATGGCTTTTCTGACCTAATATTGTGACGTTTTTTGGATGTACCTAAGAAAAACACAAACTCTCTCAAGTGGTAAATGGCTTCCTTAACTACATATTCATGGCTCTGGATGAGAAGAACCGACTTTGTAAAGATGTTAACATTTTAAAATATATTACAGTTACAACATAATTAAAATGCTATATTTTGTAATAAGCCAGACTTATTCACTTGCTGAAATAAATAACTGAGGTTGGCCAAGAGGTACATTTATTTTTCAAAGGTCTAACATGGACTCAGCTGCGGTGGCACAGTGGTAAGTCCATGCTCTGCAATGTTGGAGGCTATATGGAATAACAAGATTCAGTTTGTGGGTCAACTTGTACATATTGGTAGTGCCCATGGATGCCTGTGATCCTGCCTGACTGGGAGAGCTGGGAGGGTGATCATGGTGTTTGATCCTGTCAAGAGTGTTTGACATTCTAAATGAGCAAGCACAATTTAATAAGAATAACTGACTGCAGTAGGATATGTAGCCCCAACTAGGTGCTACTTTATAGGATGCATAAAGTTAGACTTGTGTTCATGGAAATGTGTATGTCACCTGTGTTTGATTAGGGTCTTTGGTGATTCAATAAAATGTGGGGGAAAACAGTATAGAAAGAAAACATAGATACCAGAGACAGTGGGGGAGGAGAATGGGAGATGGCAGAGGGTAAGAGATAGGGAATCAAGGATGGGGGGAAAAAAGCTAAGCATACAGAAAACAAGAAATAGAAGATCATCTGCTGACAATAACTTGTTTGTTGATGTGCTTGATTGAGACAATATGCAGTGTACTCTGGATGGAAAATCTCATTTTGTATGCTGTAATGATGTACAGGGAATGAATGCAAATAAATAAATTGAAATAAAAAACAATAAAAAAAGAATAACAAAGGGTTAATGCAGGGAATGGGCAGTTATCACAAAGTCTAAGTGGAAGGATACAGCTAAGATAATTTGAACAATAGCTATTGGTACAATAACTGGAAGAGAGTTTTACAAGAAATACTAACAGATAAAATTCCATTGGGATTTAGTAGGTCTGAGATGGGGCCTGAGATTTTGCAGTTTTTTTAGGGCATGTGTGTTTGCCAAAGAACAGAGAGACAGAAAGCAAGAAATCAACCCCCGGAGGACTGGCCATGCTGGAATCCCTTCTCCTCCATTCTCTTCTTGGAATCTTGGGCAAGCACACACATGTGAGTTATAAGTCACCGGGTCCAGGATTTGAACCACAGTAAATTACTTGGGAGTCCAGAGATATAACATTACACCACTTTTTAACAAGTTGTTGGTCTGAAGGCTAGACTTTGAGCAATAAGGATACAGGGGCTGCATGATGGTGCAAAGATAAAATGCAAAGCTCTGCCAGAATGACCCACATGAAAAGGTTCTGGGCTCACATCCAGAGACCTCCCTGAGTATGCTGGGCATGCATGTACCTTTGATCTTGGGCTGGCTGAGGCCAAAGGTGGATGGTGGTGTCAAGACTCTGTTGGGGGTATTGTCTAGCTCTCTTGCTTGAACATAGAGGAAATAAATAAACTTTTAATTTCAAGAACTGAATAGCACAAGTCTATACCAGTGTGCCAAAACTAAGCAGCTACTTGGTAAACAGCAGTGTATTTACGAAAGAGGAAGATCCAACCTTGCTTGCAATGTTAAAATTATAAACAAGTGACAGAAACATTCCCCTTTCTTAAATGTACAGGGGATTGCTCACATTTCAAGTTGTTAATTTACCTCGTATAGTTGAAGTTTCTGTTAATTTTGATTTTTTAAATTATAATTTATTTTATGCATTTCATCACTATACATCACTCAGCTTATAAAGTTAGTCTACCCAACCAGGGAATGAATGCAAATAAATAAATTGAAATAAAAAACAATAAAAAAAGAATAACAAAGGGTTAATGCAGGGAATGGGCAGTTATCACAAAGTCTAAGTGGAAGGATACAGCTAAGATAATTTGAACAATAGCTATTGGTACAATAACTGGAAGAGAGTTTTACAAGAAATACTAACAGATTAAATTCTATTGGGATTTAGTAGGTCTGAGATGGGGCCTGAGATTTTGCAGTTTTTTTAGGGCATGTGTGTTTGCCAAAGAACAGAGAGACAGAAAGCAAGAAATCAACCCCCGGAGGACTGGCCATGCTGGAATCCCTTCTCCTCCATTCTCTTCTTGGAATCTTGGGCAAGCACACACATGTGAGTTATAAGTCACCGGGTCCAGGATTTGAACCACAGTAAATTACTTGGGAGTCCAGAGATATAACATTACACCACTTTTTAACAAGTTGTTGGTCTGAAGGCTAGACTTTGAGCAATAAGGATACAGGGGTTGCATGATGGTGCAAAGATAAAATGCAAAGCTCTGCCAGAATGACCCACATGAAAAGGTTCTGGGCTCACATCCAGAGACCTCCCTGAGTATGCTGGGCATGCATGTACCTTTGATCTTGGGCTGGCTGAGGCCAAAGGTGGATGGTGGTGTCAAGACTCTGTTGGGGGTATTGTCTAGCTCTCTTGCTTGAACATAGAGGAAATAAATAAACTTTTAATTTCAAGAACTGAATAGCACAAGTCTATACCAGTGTGCCAAAACTAAGCAGCTACTTGGTAAACAGCAGTGTATTTACGAAAGAGGAAGATCCAACCTTGCTTGCAATGTTAAAATTATAAACAAGTGACAGAAACATTCCCCTTTTTTAAATGTACAGGGGATTGCTCACATTTCAAGTTGTTAATTTACCTCGTATAGTTGAAGTTTCTGTTAATTTTGATTTTTTAAATTATAATTTATTTTATGCATTTCATCACTATACATCACTCAGCTTATAAAGTTAGTCTACCCAACATAAATACACTTTACACCAGTCTAATTGAGGATACTGTACAATTTATCATCAACAGATAATAATCCAGGAGTCTGTTAGTGTCTTAAAAGCTGTAAGTAGTCATTCAAGGGTGTAGCCAGTCCCATTCATCTGAATGGTTCCCTGGGTATTTGGCAGCCCCTGACTCTATTAACCTCAGACTTCAACAGTACTTCTTGTGTGGTCTACGTTGCCTGTGTACATGGAGTTGGTGAGGCCATTACTTTATATAGCTGTGTGGGCCCCATTTCTGACCTTCAGATCTTTTAAGTGAGCCTTAAAAATGTGTATCTTTAACTTTAGTCCCACTCCCAAGTGAATTTGATAGGAATTTCTGGGCAAGGCACTTCTGAGATCCCACCCACCATTCATACTTTTAAGATTTCATGTTCCTTTGCCATGGAAAATATGTGGAAAGCTGAGCATTACCAGAGACGGCCAATAAAGAAAAGGACATCCACTTCGGAAACACCTGACCAATGAGCATAAAGGCCAAGTGAGTTGCTCCACAGTTTTCTATCTCAAGAATCCAGAGAGAGGCAAAAATGAATGTGAACTGCTTCAGTATTTATTTATCTGGGAAATTCTTTTTCTCCTTTATTTCTGAAGGACGGCTTTGACAAGTAAAGTACTCTCAGTTGGTAGTTTCTCTCTTTCAACACATTAAATAAATCATTCCACTCTCTCCTGGCCTTTGAAGAAATTTCTTCTGAGAAATTTGCTGATCATGGTTGGGACTAACCTTATATGCTACGATCTTCTTTTATTTGTTTCTTTCATGATTCTCTTTTAAGAAAAATTTACATGATCATAGCAATTTTTGCATTTGACAAAACTCAATATTCATTCATAAGAAGCTTCAACAAATTAAGAATACAAGGAAACTCCTGCAACTTGATAAAACATGTTAACAAATATATATGGCTAACATTGGATTCAATGGTGAGAAACCAGATGCTTTCACTTTAAGCTTGGGAAAGAGGCAAGGATACCCTTTTCACCTTGCCTATTCACTTCAAACTAGAAGTACTCATTAGTGAAATAGGACAGAAAATGGGATACAGGAAAAGTACACAGAAAAGCATTCCTAAAATGCATACAGTTTTCGAAGTGGAGAATAAGACTGCAGCTGACGGCCTGTGTAAGAAATCATTCCTGGAACTATAACTTCTATCTAGTGCTTAAGCACTGTGCCTTGGGAGGCAGATTCTACATGGCTAATCATGGTCCAAACCTCAGCCCTTGTTCTTCAAAAACAGGCCAAGTGCATATGTGTGTGTCTCCAGAATCTTGGGAAAGGGACTAGAGGAAAAAGGACTGTGGCATGACCACGCCCCAGTGGAGGGTGCTTACTCTCACTCTTTCTCTGATGAGTGCATGTGATCTCCAACAATAATAGAACAACAGAACTTGTATCCAAAATATATGAAAAGAACACTCAAAAATAAACAATAAGAAAACAAACAGCTTGATTTAAAAAATGGGTAAAGTGGGCCAGACCTGTGACCTAGTGGTTAAGGGAGCTGGATCCCACACATGGTTGACTGCATGGTTTGAATCCCAGTCACAGTGGCTTGAAAAATATACTAGGCATGTGCCCCAAATCCTGACAGCATGGAGAAATGGAGAAAGGATTGCACTGTAACCATGCCCCATTGGGAGATGTTTTCTTCCTCCACCTCTTCTCTGTCTTTGTTTCTCTGTCTCTCATGAGTGCATTAAACCTCTGGAAAAATTTGTAAAATATACATAAAAAAATGGGTGAAGTATCTGAGTGGAAAGCTGAACAAATGAGGTATGGTATACAGATGTCAAATAAGCATATAGGAAGAAAGTTAACGTTGTTTTTAATTAGAAATTACAAATTAAAACAAGAAGATACCACCACACACCTATTATATTGGTTCGAATCCAAAACACTGTTAACACTAAATACTGACAAAGATGTAAAACAGAAGGAACCAAACATTGTGGTTTTCAATAGGTAAAAGGATAAACTCTTGTACATTCAAAAAACAAACCATTATTCAATGATCACAACAAATGAGAAATCAAGCCATGAAAACATATGGGAAGTGCTACATGATGTTAAGTGAATGAAAATAGTCTGAAAGCCTATATATTATATGATCATAAATATTTACTATTTTGAAGAAGGCAAAGCTGTAGTGCTAGTACAAAGTTCAATGACTGCCAGGGGGTTGGCGGGGGAAAAAGAGTAATTAATATGTGAATATAGGATTTTTAGGATGGTGAAAGTATGCTGTATGACAATATAATGGTAGATATGTGGTATGATGCATTTCTCAAAACTCACAGAAATGGGGCTGGCACATGGATGGTCATTGGGGTGCTGGACTCCCACATGGCTGACTGCGGTTCGGGTTCCAAATCTGGTGGCTTGCTTTCTCTCTCTCATCAAATTATAAATAAATATATAAAATTATTTTTAAAGTATGTTAACATATTTAAAATAACTAACAGATCTTTACCACACAGAGAACAAGATTTCTTTTTTATTTTTTAAGAGAGATATTTTGCTATAGGGCATGTACATTCACCCAAAAGACAGAGACAGAGAGACAGAAAGTAAGAAATCGCTCATTGGGGAGGGTGGCTACACTGCAATCCCTTCTCCTCCATTCTCCTCTCAGGATCTTGGGCAAGCACACACATGCACCTGGAGTGAGTTTAAACTACCGGGTCCAGGACACGAACTGCGGTAAACTATGTGGGAGTCCAGTGACATAACAATTATACCATCTGCTGGTCCCAGAGAGCAAAATTCTTTGTATGCAATTAACATAACACATTTAGAAGACTGAAAATCCCAGGAAATAATGCAGACTGTGACTATTGGATCTAACTGTATTAAAAATGTTTAAAATAACTTGACTGAAAGTGATGAAGAATATTTTTTTGCCTTAGTTATTTTGTTAATGAGCGAGATCTGAAAGTAAAACTGTGCATAAACTGCATATTCTTTTGTTTCTGGAGAAGTTTTTTTTTGTTTTTTTTTTTTTGGGGAAGTTTTTTTTTTTTTTTTTTTTTTTTTTTTTTTTGCTATAGGGTGCATGCGCTCTCCAGACATACAGAGAGAGACAGAGAGACAGAAAGTGAGAAATCACTGCCCAGGGGGGATGGACATACCACAATCCCTTCTCCTTGGTTCTCTTCTTGGGATTTTGGGCATGCACGTACACGCGCCCCGTGTGAATTTAAACCACCAGGTCTGGGACTCGAACCGCAGTCGACTACATGACAGTCCAGAGACATAGCCATTACGCTAACTGCTGGTCCCTAAACTGTATGTTCTTGATAACATTGTTTTCTAAGGTGGAATGAACTAACAATTCTAGTACTGTTATTTATATATACTATAACTGAGTACATAAAGGGTGACAGACAGTGGGAGCCAGGTTTCTCGGTGCTGCAGTGTGAATTAACAGAAAGGGCAAGGTAGGGGCTAAATTGAGCCATGTGGTTATGCATTAATAGTTTGAGATATCAGTAAGAATGAATATAGCTTAATATAAATACTGATGGTTACATATAGAACTACTTATAAATATGCGTGCATATATACATTGTGTACAGAACTGTGTTTCTTTGCTCTGTCAGCTGAGAAAGTCTATGAAAAGACACCCTAGTAGCGGTGAACATACTAGCATCCAGATCTTAGTTTCTAATACCATTCTATCAAAAACCACTACCCAAGGCTCATTGTGAGACAGAGGCATGAAATATCTATTATAAGCATGGAACTTCTAATGGGCCCAAAAGAAGCTAATCATGAATAATAAAAAAAAAGAAACCACTTAACATTAACAGAAACATGTCCAAAGGGCACAGGAGCCAAATGAAAGAGTTCCCAGTGGCTACAGCTGAAGCAGTGTGGGCAGCAAAATGTATATATGTTAGTATTATATACTAACCCAGGGTATAAAATAATTTTGCATGTGTCTGTGCAGATATAAACTAAGGAGTTGAACACATTAATAAATTGAAAAGAGAAAAGTATCCCATGCAGAAGAATTACAAAAAATCACTCCTCCCTAAAGGAGGTGCAGTGTAACTTCCCCTGCCAGGAGAGTGGACTGTACAGTACACAGAAAGGGAGAAACAACTTACTTTATCATAGAGCAGCCTGACACATACTACACTAGGGTGATCGAGGTCCACATCAACAGTCATAAATTGAGTTGATGGTGTACACTTCTGATATGATATGATGAAAAGAGTGCTCTGTGACATTTCTCCTCAAAACCTATAACCTCACTCATTATAGACTATTTGTGCCCTATTCCTTTCACATGTTGAAATCCAAACCCCTAATTTGGTATTAAGAGGTAGGGCCTTTGTGAGGTGAGAGTGGAGCCCTCATGAATGGGATTATTGCCCTTACAAGAGACCTCAGAGAGCTCCCTTGCTCCTTTTCTCATGTAAGGGTACAGAGTAAAGATGGCTGCCTATTGGCTCTGAAGCAGAAAGTAAGCCCTCACCAGACACCAAACCTGTCAGCACCTTGACTTTGGACTTCTTATCCTCCAGAAGTGTGAGAAATAGATTTCTCTTGTTTATAAGCTACCTAGTCTATGTTATTCTTCTTATAGCAAAACAAATGGACCAAAACACCAGTGTAAATATCAGTTGAGCATTATTTTATAAAATATCTGACCATTAGTACTCAATACTATCAAGAATTCCCAAAACAACAAATCTGAAAAACTGGCAGAGCAAAGAAGAACTGAAGGAGACATTATCAATAAATGTAATGAGTATATCTGATGGGATCCTGGAACAAAAATAGGACATTAGCTTAATAATAAGAAAATCTAAACTATGGGCTATAAGTTAATAATAATATGTCATTATTATTTTGTTAACTAAAGCTAATGTGCCATATTATTGAAAAATGTTAGTAATAGGTGAAACTGAGTATAGGGTGTATAAAGGAATTTGCATCATCATTGAAATTTTTCTATAACTCTAAAATTGCAAAAAAAAATTAGAAAAGGAATCCTATTTTAGAAATAGAAGTTTTTGACTTTTTTAAAAAAAATTACCAGTGCAGGACCAGCAGATGGCATAATGGTTACATCATTGGACCTCCCACACAGTGAACCACAGTTCGAGTCCTGACCCAGTGGCTTAAAACTCATGCCAGGTGTGTGAGCATGTGTGCCCCAAATCCTAAGAGGAGAATGGAGGAGAAGGGATTGCAGTGTGGTCAGCCACTCTGGGGGGTGTTTTTTCACTCTCTCTCTCCCTCTCTCTCTCCAGCGAGTACTTGCACCCTGTAGCAAAAATATCTCTTAAAAAATTACCAATGCAGAAATCACAAGGGCAACAGGTATACTATAAATATGGAAATTAAAAAAAATGCTGGTTAAAGGAGCTGGATTCCCACATGGCGAACAGTGGTTCAAGTCACAGACCTGGCAACTTGCTT
>NW_006203619.1:0-1985 GCF_000334495.1 Tupaia belangeri chinensis
CTGTCTCTCTGGTGAGCACATGCACACTATGGAAAAAATCTCACCCCCCCCCAAAAAAATCATGTTGGCCACTTTTGTGTGCATGCCTAAGATCCTGGGAAAAGAAAGGAGGAGAAAGAACTCCGGTGTGACCATGCCCTCAGAGGTGATTTTTCACTTTCCCTCTCACTGTCTCTCTATCTCTCTCTCGTTCTGGCAAGTGCACATGCCTTAAGGCATAAACCATTCAGAAAATTTGAATAAAAAGTAAACAAACATTGTTAAATTTAATTTGTCTGAAATTTTGTTTTTGTTTTTGTTTTAGAGAATTTTACTTTAGGGAGCATGTGCTGGCCAGAGAGAGATACAAAAATAGTGAGAAGAAAAATGAAAAATCACTGCTTGGGGTTTGGCTACAATGCAATCCCTTCTCCTCCATTCTTCTCTAGGAATCTTGATCACACTCTTATAAGCACCCAGTGTGAGTTTCAAGTCACCAGGAACAGGACTCAAACTGTGGTCAACCATGTGGTAGTCTAGCAACATAACTACTATGCCATCTATTGGCCCCTAAAATTTTGTTTTATAACTATACATACATTATATGTTTGTTTAAAAATAAGTGAATTAGGTAAGCCAGTGGAGTGATGGTTAAAGTTGACAACTCAAGTCCCCAATCCAACCACTTGGAAAACAAGCCAGGTACATGTGCATGAGTACCCAAAGTCCCAAGAGGAAAAGAGAGGAGCAGAGACTGCGGCTTGGCCATTCTCCCTAGAGAGAAATGCTTTCTTACTTTACCTCCTTCTCATTTTCTTTCTCTCTCTGTCTCTCTACAGCGAATGGATGCACCTCATAGGAAAAGAAAGAACAAAAGAGTTGAATGACATATACAATGATGCATGCTTGTCACCCTAGCTACTCAGGAGCCTGAGGCAGAAGGATTGTGAATTTGAGGTCAGGCTAGGCAACATAGTAGGACTTCATCTCTAAAAAACTGGAGAAAAAGAATAATTGGCCTTATTTTGTTAATTAAAATATAACACAACTTTTATTAATGCCATGTGGAGTTAACAGGAAAAAATGTATAAAGATAGTAAAAAAAATAAGCAAATAAGGGACCAGCATTGGGGTAATGGCTATGTCACTGGACTCCCATGTAGTTGTCTACAGTTCAAGTCTCAGACTCAGTGGCTTAAACTCATGTCAGGCACATGGACATGTGCGCCCAAGATCCTTAGAGGAAAATGGAGACGGGATTGCGGTGTGGCCATTCCCCCTGGGGGTGATTTCTCGCTTTCTGTCTCTCTGTCTCTCTCTGTCTTTCTGGTGAGCGCACATGCCCTATAGCAAAAAGCTCTTCAAAAAAGAAAAATAAAAAATAAACAAATGAGTATATTAATATCTATTCTTTTATTTGCTTTGAAACAACCATGTCTATTATGTCCCCAGGTTTGTTCCTAACTGTGTCTGCACTATGAACTTCATGTCCAGTTATTACAAGCTATCACCAAGAACACAGGAGTACAAGACAAACCCTATCAGGTCATTGAATCAGTCAAAAACCATTGATTACAAAACAAAGAATATCAATATTTGATTTAGCCATAACCAGCATAGCCTAGGGTCAAGACAGAGCAGTAATTACAGGAAATGAGTAAGAATATCAGCTCAGATTCATACAGATTGAGGTTTAAGTCTCGGCTCTTCTACTTGTTCTATTTCATAAAATAATTCACTTAAAATTCTCAGTGCTTCAGGTTCTACTGATGTGAGTATAAAAATAAGGACTAGAGACCAGCAGATAGAGTAATGGTACGTCTCTGGACTCCCATGTAGTTGACTGTGGTTTGAGTCCTTGACCCAGTGGCTTAAAACTGACGCTGGGGGGACCAGCTGTTAGCATAATGGCTACGTCACTGGACTCCCATGTAGTCAACCACAGTTCGAGTCATGGACCTGGTGGCTTGAAACTCACTCCGGGCACATGTGCATGCATGCCCAAG
>NW_006203619.1:2154-3296 GCF_000334495.1 Tupaia belangeri chinensis
AAAACAAAACAAAAAAAACACAAAACCTGACGCTAGGGGTGTGTGTGTACATGCCCAAAATCCTGAGTGGAGAATGGAGGAGAAGGGATTGTGGCATGTCACTTTCTGTCTCTCTGTCTTTCTTTGTCAAGTGCAAGCACCCTATGGCAAAAATCTCTTTCTAAAAGAAAAAGTCTATTGATAGACACACACACCCACACACACAAACACACATGCACACATAATGTATAATGTACATATACATACACACACAAGAGACTGCATGTGGGTGGGCACTGCGTACGAGTAGGGCAAAACAGGGGACAAAGGAGCTTGAGAAAAAATGATGAAAGAACAAGAAGGCATATAAACAAGATAAATAGGTTATGAAAAGGTGTACTACAACAGAGTACAAAAGGATATTGCCAATCTATCATATAACTCCAAAAAGAATAAAAAAGAAAAATAACTATAGAATATTGGAGGTATACAACATAACATAATACTCTTTGATGAAGATGATGAATATGTTAATATACTTGATTTGATTATCACACATGGCATGTATTCTTTGAAAAACTCTACTGTATCCCTCAAATACGTAGAATATTCCAATGTAAATCAGAAATTTTAAAATAAATAAATAATACATTTCTCTAGTAGGATAACACATTATTATTATTATTATTATTTAATTCTCAGAGGGTGAAGGTCCTCATGAGAGAAAGAGAGAGAGATAAAGTGAAAGAAAGAGGGAGAGAAAGAGGGAGAGAAAAAGCACCCAATCCAATGCAGAGTGGTCATGTCACAATTCTTTTCCCTCCGTTCTTCCTTCCTGTCAGTATTTTGGGCATGCATGCATGCACACTGAGACTGAGTATGGGATTTTTGTTTGTTTGTTTGTTTTTTTCTTTTTTCCCCCAAAGCCTCTAGTACCAGAATATGAACTGTGTTCTGGCATGTGAGAAATGGTTTGGGGTGGCCCAACTAATATATATATGTATATGTATATGTATATGTATATATGTAATATTTTTAAGAGAGATTTTTGCTAAGGGGTACATGTGCTTGCTAGAAAGACAGAAAGTGAGAAATCATACACCTCCAGGGGGATGGCCATGCCACTTCTCCTCCATTCTCCTCTCAGGATCTTGGGCATGCAC
>NW_006203619.1:5555-9291 GCF_000334495.1 Tupaia belangeri chinensis
TCTCTTTTTCTTTTTCCTTCAACTCTATTTCTTTCTTCCTTCCTTTCTTTATTTTATTTTATTTTGAAGAGATTTTTTTCTATAGGACCTTGTACTCACTGGAGAGACAGAGAGAAAGTGAGAAATCATCCCCCTCTTAGGGGGGTATGGTCATGCTGCAATCCCTTCTCCCCCATTCTCCTCTAGGGATTTTGGGCACATATGCACACATGCACATATGCCTGGTGTGAATTTCAAGCCACTGGGTACAGGACTTGAACCATGATTGGCCATGTGGGAGTCTAGTACCTTAACCACCACACTAGCTGCTGGCCCTATTTTTTGACATTTCTAAAGTTTATACAATGTAAAAGTTCAAATATGAAAAATTGTCTATAAAATGCAAAAATTATAATCTCACCACATGCCAGTACCTTGAGAATGATGATGGCCGTCTCCTGTTCTCCATCAAGAAAAGTCCACTCAGTACCTGGCCACACCATCAAAGTTGTTTCCACCTCTTACTTCTGCATCTAAAAGAGAGAAGAACATTTCTGGAAAACAGGGTAGATAATGTTCCCCACACTTTTTTGTAAGTACAGTCCTCAGCGTGATCTCAGGGAAAAGGAAAGGGAGAAGTAACTATTTCCTCCTTTATTTCCAGCTAGAATTTAAAGAGAATTCCCTCAGAGGTCATGAATCTGTAGAATTGCTTCTGGTTTCCCCGCAGGGTTTGGAAATGTCCCATCAGTATGATTTTCTAAGACACAATCTTGTGTGGTTTCACTTGTTCAAATTTTTTCAAAACTTTTATGTCCCTGAGCAATTAAAGATTTTGTTTGCTTGTTTTAACTTCTTGGTTTCTATTTTAAGATGCTTTCATTTCTCTTCATCTGCAGGAGTAGAACATTGTGGATACTGTGATCAAACATACTGTCTTTTTGCAGAATTAGGGCAAAATGTCTAAATGCTAACTATGTGAAAAATCTGAGCTCTGGGCTAATGCAGCATCAATCCATAAGGATGATATGTATTGTTTAAAACTACAGTTGCAATTAGTGTTCATTAAAGAATAGCATCTCATATGCAAGTATACAAAAATTTATGGGTAAATCAAAATATTATTGTTTTCTCTTATTGATCGATCTTGATATTCTATGACATTAAAATCAAAATTTCTCTTTTTTTTTTGAAGAAATTTTTGCTATAGGGCACCTGCAATCTCTGGACAGAAACAGACAGAGAGACAGAAAGACAGAAATCACCCCACACACACACCGGCAGGGGGATGGCCATGCCGCGATCTCTTCTTCATTCTCCTCTGGGGATCTTGGGCGTGCACGCACACGTGCCGGGTATGAGTTTAAGCCGCTGGTTCTGGGACTCAAACCGCAGTCATCTACATGGGAGTCCCGCGACATAGCTGTTACGTTAACTGCTGGTTCCTAAAAGCACAATTTCTAGAAGTCAGAGGAGGTTTTCTTTTTTCATTTTATTTTAAAAGAAAATAAGACAGGTCTGTTTACTTTAAATGAACATATCATTGAAATTTGAGACCTTGGACTTAGCTTGCCCCTTCAGAGAGGGCCCATATCAAACAACTTGCTACTTCATACAGTCTTTAAACATGCTCTCTTCCCCCTTTTTTTCTCCTCCCCCTTTTTTTTATAGTCATTCATATCATAAAGTAAAATATAGAATTGAAATGATTCATGAGAAAATTTATAATTACCATCATTTAATCATGGATAGCACTGAGAGAGAGTGTTTTGTTGTTTGTTTTTTAATTTTTTTCACAGAGCCTTTGCACTCATTGGAGACAGACAGAGAGAGGGAAATATGAATACAGGGTCTCATGTTTTTCTTTTTTTAATTGAAATTTTAGGTGTCTGTCCTGACACAGAATAATAGCTGAACATGGACCACACTCCTGGTCAGATATGAACATTATTAAAATAAATAATAAAAATAAAATGAACAAATAAAACAAAAATAACACTCAGCAACCAGTCTTGAGCAATTCATAATGGCACCCTGTTCCTCATTTCAAAACATATTTAGCATCTTCAATTTTATTCCATGCTTTTCTTTGCTCTTCTTTTATGATTTCCTTATGTTGAAGGAACAGAATGAGATGACATGGTAATAAGACTCTGAAGATGGAGAAGTTCAGTAAATACAAGAAACACTATTTTCAGGACCAGCTGATGGTATAATGGCTACATCGCTGCACTCCCTTACAGCTGACCACGGTTAGAGTCCTGAACCTAGTGGTTTAAAACTCACACCAGGCACGTGTGTGTGCGTGCCCAAGATCCTGAGAGAAGAATGGAGGAGGAGGGATTGTGGCATGGCCAATCCCCCCTGGAGGGTGGTTTCTCACTATCTGTGTCTTTGTCTCTTTGGTGAGCACATGTGCTCTACAGCAAAAACCTCTTAAAAAAAAAAAACACTATTTTCACACAGATTAATCAGGGTGAAATTTTTTTTTGTTAGTTCTAATCAGAAAAGAGGAAGACAAAGACTTAAGGGTGGATAAAGTACAGTGGATCTAGTCATGGAAGGCATGTTTCTCATCACACATGGCTTAAAATGAACATAGGAACACACGATGTTACTATACCCAATAAAAGCAGGAGAGAGCCTTAACTGGAGGGCCAGTCAGCATTATAGAGCAATGGTTTTGAAATAATTTAAAGGAGATAAGCATAGCCCTCCTTGATGAGTGGAAGAGAGCTTTGGGAAGGGCTGAGGTGACCTCCCTGGGTTCCAGGAGGGATGCAAGGTAAAGGATGTCTTCCCAACTCACATCTCCTGCAGTGCTATAGATGGAGGCACTGCTGTCAGGGCATAGACACCTAAAGGTGATGAGCTTCTTATCTGGGTCAAAGTCCAGGGTCAACAGGGGCATTTTCAGAGCCCACAATCTTGAACTTGTCTATGTCAACCAAAATCAGCTTCTCAATACCATTCTATTGTAGTAACCATGGTGGTACAATTTTATAAGTAACTAGTTCATCGAAGCCATTTTCTTGCCAGGCTATTCTTCTGGAATGAAGGTCCTGGTCATATACCATGAGATAACATGGAAGGTGCAGGAGCCAGAGTTTCTGGGAATGTCCACTTTGCCCCATGGGTGGGACAGAGCATTAGAGAGCACCAGGATAAAAAGGGATGAGATCCATGTGGTCATGACAAGGCTGGCATGTTCCTATAGAAGGCACTGCTTAGACTCAGACACTGGAAGAAAACAGACAATTTCAACCAGGCTACTCCAAAGTGTGGAGAAGGAAAAATCCTTACTTGACTGAGTTTAAGGACAGTACTGCTAGAATATTTTTTCTTCCCTCTATGAGCATAAAGTGAGTTAGCGAGGCAGATGATGTGGAGAAAGTGTTCCAGCCAGAGAGAACAGCCTATGTAAAGCCTTCAGCAAGAGCATGCCTGGGCAGTAAGAGAAACAGAAAGGGGTCAGAGTGACTGGAGGAATCATAGAGGGATTGGTAGTCAGGCAGGAGTTCTGAGAGATATCAGGGCAGCCAGATCATGGCTGTCAGATCCTTAGTAATTATAAAGATTTCAGCTTTTACTCAGAGTGACATGAAAAGTCATCGCAGTTTTGGTAGAGCTAAATATGACATGGCCTGGCTTATGAGTTACAAAATGACACTGAGTGATGTAGTGATGTGGTTTTTTGTTGTTATTGTTGTCATTGGAGAGGTTTTTTTTTTTTTTTTTTTTTTTTTTATAGGGACAT
>NW_006203619.1:11092-12488 GCF_000334495.1 Tupaia belangeri chinensis
AGAAAAAATTCTTAGAACAATACCCTGTATTGTATAAACTCTCTGGCAAAATTTAGGAATTTAAAAAATTCTCTCTCAACACCATAAATTATTATAATAATAGTGATTATACATTTTTATGAATTGTTTAAATTCTGCATTTTTCTGTATGATATGAATAAACAATAATAGGAAAGATAGCATGTTAAAAGACTGTATAAAGTACCAAATTTTTTGATATGTGTGCTTTCTGAATGGACCTGATGAAGTAAGTTCAAGTTATCTCTCTGACATCAGTCTCTTTTTTTCAGAGCGATTTTTCTGTAGGACACCTGTGCTCACCAGAAAGACAGAGAGACAGAGAGACAGAAAGCAAGAAATCACCCTTCAGGAGGGATGACCACGCCGCAATCCCTTCTCCTCCATTCTTCTCTCGGGATCTTGGGCACACTTGAACATGCACCTGGTGTGAGTTTAAGCCACCAGGTTCAGGACTCAAACCATTGTAGAGTACATGAAGAGTCCAGTGACATAGCCATTATGCCAACTGCTGGTCCCTCAAACTGCTGTCTCAATTTATGTTCATTTAAAGTAACCAGATCTGCCATATTATCTTTTAAAATAAAATGAAAAGTGAAAAACAACTCTACTAGAAATTGGAATTATTTTTGGTTTTGCCATAGGGTTTGTGTACTCTCCAGAGAGAAATAGTAAAAGAGAAAGTGAGATCTTACACCCTGAATGGTGATGATCATGCTGCAATTCCTTTGCTCATCTCCTTTGGAATTTGGGGCAAACATTTACACATGCATGCTGTATGTTGCAAGCAACCAGGACTGAGACGCAAACCACTAGCAGCCATGTGGGAATCCAGGGCCTTAACCACCAGACCACCCACTGGCCCTGAAATTATGCTTTTGTTGTTATATTATATCAAGATCAATTTTTGAGAGAAAACAATAACATTTTGATTTATCTATAAATTTGTTATACCTGTCAATAAGATGATATTCTTTAAAAAACACTAATTGCCTACTTAGTTTTAAACAATAAATACTGCCCTTATGAACTGATGCTGCATTAGCCCAGAGCTCAGCTTTTACATGTAGTAAGTACTCAGATATTTGCCTTAATTCTACAGAAAGACACTATATTCGATCACAGTATCCACAATATTCTACTCCTGTACTTGAATAAAAAGTAAAGCATCTTAAAATAGAAACCAAAGATAATTTAAGAACAAACAAACAAAATCTTTAACTGCTCAGGGACAGAACTGTTTTGCCAAAACCTGAGCAAGTGAAAATACACAAGATTGTGTCTTGGAAAATCATACTCATGGGAAATTTCCTAACCCTGTGGGGAACCATCAGCAATTCTACAGCTTCATGACCTCTGAGGGAATTCTCTTTAAATT
>NW_006203619.1:13293-14206 GCF_000334495.1 Tupaia belangeri chinensis
ATGTAGTATGTAAATGCATGTGTTGTGGTCAGGGTACCAAGTTTAGTGTAATGCATAGCCTAACAATAATAATTGTGCATGCTTGAGCTAGTTACATAACCTTTATGTCTCAGACTGTTTATCTTTAATGGAACTTTTAATATTACCAAGCTCAAAGGATGTAGAAGGAAATAAAAAATATGTATGGAGTCAGTAAAACATCATGAGACATGATGAGTACAAAATAAATAGCAGCTGTTACTATAGAATGCAAACCATTGAGCAGGAGGGTTATGAGCATCTACTTTTCATGAAATTAGACCTACTTTCAGCTTTTCATCTTCAAGTTAAATCCAAATAACTTACAAGTGCAACAAGTGCATATTGTTGTCCTAGTTATTCAACGTCATTTTTTTTCTTTCTTTTTTTTTTTTTTTCGAGAGGTTTATTTGCTATAGGGAGCATGCAACACCCAGAATCACCTCCCAGAGGGAATGGCCACACTGCAATCCATTCTCCTCCATTCTCCTCCTGGGATCTTGGGCATGCACGCACACGTGCCCGGCATGAGTTTAAGCCACTGGGTCCGAGACTCAACCGCAGTCGACCACATGGGAGTTCAGTGACATAGCCATTACGCTAACTGCTGGTCTCTTTTTTTCTTTTTTGATATATTCTCACTTATGATTTATGTTCTCTTTATCCTGATCATTTTGATTAGAAAATTAGAATTTTCTGAGGCCCTATAAGTGATGCTGATGGAGCATGATACATTCAAGTATCTACTGATGTATCCATTCATTTTCCACTGGATCTTTTATCTAGAATTATTTTATTAAACTTCATATTTATTTATTTATTTATTCCTTTGTTTATTTCAGTTTGACCACAGGGGTGGGGAGGGAAGAGAGAGAGAGAGAGAGAGAGAGAGAGA
>NW_006203619.1:14336-17953 GCF_000334495.1 Tupaia belangeri chinensis
TTTTTTTTTTCTTTTGGTAAGAAAGAATGACTCAAGTCATGTGGTTGAATTTTCTGAGTAACTGTGTCCTTTTCCTTTTTCTTATGTGCATTTGATGCCATAAACAGCATTAAGGTCCTGCCTCAAAATAATTCAGAAAAATTTAAGTGGTAAATCATGAAGAAAACAGAGAAAGAGAAAATTCAGACATCTTACAGAAAGGATACCAGTAGAAACATAGAACTTCATTTTTTTTCAAATTCTAGAAATAATAATTGTGACATTTACAGACAAAAAGAGAGCTGCACTGAGGAGAAAGAGGAAATAAATCTTTTTTGCTACACAACAATCCTGGATTAAAAATATAGAGTTTAAAAGAACTTAACAAGGAAGATAGTAGAATTTTAACTTATTCTTTTATCTTGTACTACAGTATTTACTTAGAAAAATGTATGCAAATGTGACCGATATGCAAATATATGTATGCATCTAAAATTTGCTGCTTCAAATACAATTATAAGACATTAATTCTTAATGTTGAATATATCATTGATTCCTCTTATCGTTTTGAATGTTATATATACTTCAAAGTTGAAACAGAAGTTTTTACTATTTTAAAATGATGGGTGCAAAAGTTTGTTTTGTGGTTGAAAAGATGGGAAAGCGAGAGGCAATGTGAGTGAGGGACACAGAGTGGTCAGCTTCCCAAGGTCCCTGGCCCTAGAGTTGGCCCAGTGCTCATAGTTCATGCAATGAGAGGCCCCGGAGCAACCTCAGGTGCACCCCAGCATTTTAAAGACATGGCTATCAGGAAAGACAAGACTGGAATATTCTAGGAGAAATGAGGGCACAATAAGCTGCTACCTATGGGAGAATATGAATTTAAAATTGGTGTCAAAGTGCATGTTTGTAGGATGGAGTGAGCTAGGCCCATTATATAGTGATTTATGGAAAACATATGATAGAGTTTACTTTTTTTTAAGAGAGAGAGAGAGATTGTTGCTTTATGACAGGTGCACTTACTGAAGAGACAGAGAGACAGAAAGTGATAAACACCTCCCAGGGTGATGGCCAAGCCATAATCCCTTCTCCTACATTCTTCTCTTGGTTTCTGGGCTTGCACACATGCGCACCTGGTGTATTAACCCACACATCCAGTCCTCAAACCACAGTGGGCTATATGTAAATCCATTAACATAACCATATGCTATTAGCTGGTCCCTAACTTACAATTTTTAATATAAGATTCTGTATTATGTTAGCATTTTAATTCCATGCTAATGAATTTTCTACAGATACCACCTTCTTTTTCTGAACTGTTTAGATGCTGGGAAATATGGTGGTGTAGGTTTTATCTCTGATGTTTAAGATATTCTCTTTGTTACTATAACGTATATATTGCAAATAAAAGTTATCATTTTAATATGTTCCCTTCTAAACTATAAAATCATATTTAATATATTTATATAAGTGGACACACTTATAATGTTTTGATTTTCTCATTTTACATATTGTAAAAATGGTTTGCTGTTTATGATTTCCTATTATGAGAGTTTTATTCATAGCATCATATGATATTAATTTTTAATCTGATTTACACAAACATCTTCCTATTATTAAATGTATTTTTAAAAATACATTTTATTTATTTATTTATTTTAATTTGACCAGAGAAGGATGGAGTCAGAGAGAGAGAGAGAGATGGAAACTGAGAAAGCAAGCCGTCAGGTCAGGGACTCAAACTGTGGTTGGTCGTGTGGGAGTTCATCGCCCTTAACCACAACACCACCTGCCAGCCCCTATTATTAAATTTGTTAAATAATATTAAAATAAGTCTCAATTTTCACTATTTTAAGTGACCCTGAATCACGTTCCATTGTAAAACTTCCCCCTCTCATTTCACTTTTAGAATAAATATTCAGTGTTGGGCTTAACAGTATAAGGAATATGAACATGTTTATGATTTTAGAATGATTTCTTATTGTGTTTTTCAAAAATGATATGAATGAAGCAGTTTACTGAAATTTTGATGAGTATCATTTAAAAGAGGATGATTTTTAAAAATTTTTTTATTTAACATTTATTTATTTATTGTTACTTTGACCAGAGAGGAACAGAGCGATCAAGAGAGAGAGAGAGAAAATAAGTGGCCAGGTCTGAGACTTGAACCACAGTCGGCCACGTGGGAGTCCTGCACCTTTCACCACACCACCTGCCGGCCCTAAAAGAGGATGGTTTTTTAAAACCTATATTATTCTTGAGATTGATTCAATTTCTCAGCATACTTTATTTTATTTTTTTGTTATAATTTTTTATTATTTATATGTCTATTATTATTCATGCATAAAATCACTATTCATCATTTAGATTGTGATGAGACTTTACCCAGCATGATATACACCTCAGTCCAGCCCAGCTTACTTTATACACATAGATGTTGTTTTAAAATAATGCTGCTCTAACCCAAGCCATTGCTCACACACCAGACCACAGTTCATATTCTGGCACCAGAGGCTTTGGAAGAAAATAACAGAAAACAAAAAACCAGAAAAGTATGCTGTGTGTGTGTGCATGCATGCCCAAAACCCTGATTGTAAGGAAGAATGGAGGGAAAAATACTGTGGCATGACCACTCCCCATTAGATTGGGTGCTTTCTCCCTCTCACAGCACACATACCCTCTGAGAATTAAATAATAATAATAATAATAATAATAATAATAATGCTAAAACTGGGGACCAGGGATAGCAGCACAGTGATAATGCAACTCTCTGCCATGCTGGACACACTCACAGCACATCCCTGGTATGGAAGTGTGTGCCTGAGATCTGAGCTGGCTAAGCTGGGGTGGATTGTAGTGTGCAGACCATGCAAAGAGTGCCTGCCCACAAAGAAATATACATCAATATTTTATGTCTTTCTTTTGGTTTATTCTTTGCTAAACACATTGATAACAGTTTATTTGACTTTGGAGGGTCAGGCAGCTTGAGGCATGCATAGTTGTGGTTCAAAGGCATGTAACTATCAGACAATAAAGCTGGGATTGCTAGTTTTTGATAGCAGAAACTGAATATTTTTAATAAACTTTTTATCTGGAATAATTTTAAGGTAATGGAAAAGTGAGTGACCAAGCAAAATATTGTATGCTTATAAATAAATGAAAAGATGAATTAAAAATCCTTATCCTTGGTCATGACAAATAAGAAATTAGGAGTAGAAATTGTCATTTCTGCTCTGTGTCAGTAACTTTGGGAGCTTTTGGTAGCTTGTTCTAACTGCTCATCACGATCTTCTTGTGTTTCCTACTAGAGTAATGTATTATTTATTTATTTTAAAATTTCTGATTTTCATTGGATTATTCTACGTATTTAAGGGATACAGTACAGTTTTTCAAAGAATACATGCCATGTGTGATGATCAAATCAAGGATATTAACATAGTCATCATCTTCATCAAAAATATTACATTATGGGAACGAGCAGTTAGCGTAATGGCTATGTCATTGTACTCCCACATAGTTGACTGTGGTTCATGTCCCGGAACTGGTGGCTTAAAAACTCACACCAGGCGCATGTGCGTGCGTGCCCAAGATCCCGAGAGGAGAATGGAGGAGAAGGGGTTGCGGCGTGGCCATCCCCC
>NW_006203619.1:18110-27217 GCF_000334495.1 Tupaia belangeri chinensis
TATAGATCAGCAATACCCTTTTGTACTTTGTTGTGGTACAACTTTTCAAAACATATTCACCTTGTTTATATGCCATCTTGTTCTTTCATCATTTTTTCTCTAACCCCTTTCTCCCCTTTTTTTGCCCTACTCATATACAGTGCCCACCACCATGTAGTTTCTGGTGTGTGTGTATGTACATTATACATTGTGTGTGTGTGTTTGTGTGTGGATGTGTGTGTCAATCAATAAACTGGTTCTTTTAAAAACATATTTTGCCATAGGGTGCTTGCACTTGGCAAAGAAAGAGGGACAGAAAGTGAGAACATGTGGCATGGGATGGCCATGCCACAGTCCCTTCTCCTCCATTCTCCACTCAGAATTTTGGGCATGTACACACACACACACACACACACACACACACACACACACAGTGTCAGTATTTTTTTGTTTGTTTGTTTTGTTTTGTTTGTTTGTTTTTGAGAGGTTTTTGCTATAGGGCGCATGCACTCCCCAGAAAGACAGAGAGACACAAAGCAAGAAATCATCCCCCAGGATGGATGGACACACTGCAATCCCTTCTTCATTCTCCTCTTGAGCTCTTGGGCATGCATGCACATGCGCCCAGCATGAGCCTTAGCCACCGGGTCCGGGAATTGAACCACAGTCAACTGCATAGGAGTTCAGTGACATAGCCATTACACTAACTGCTAGTACCTCTAGACCTTATTTTTATACTCACATCAGTAGAACCTGAAGCACTGAGAATTTTAAGTGAATTGTTCCATCAAATAGAACAAAGTAGAAGAGCCTAGACTTGAACCTAGATCTCTATGAGTCTGAGCTGATATTCTTACTCATTTCCTGTAATTACTGCTCTGTCTTGACCCTAGTGTATGCTGGTTATGGCTAAATCAAATATTGATGCTCTTTGTTTTATAATAAATGATTATTGACTGATTTAATGACCTCATAGGGTTTGTCTTGTACTCCTGTGTTCTTGGTGATAGCTTGTAACTGGGCATGGAGTTCATAGTGCAGACACAATTAGGAACAAACCTGGGGACATAAGAGACATGGTTGTTTCAAAACAAATAAAAGAATAGATATTAATGTACTAATTTGTTTATTTTTAATTTTTTATTTTTTTGGAGAGGTTTGTGCTATAGGGAGCATGCGCTCGCTAGAAAGACAGAAGAAGACACAGAGATAGAAAATGAGAAATCACCCCCCAGGCGGGGCTGGCTACGGTGCAATCCCTTCTCTACTTTCTTCTAAGGGTCTTGGGCATGTATGCACACATGCCTGGTGTGAGTTTAAGCCACTCAGTCTGGGACTCAAACTGCAGTCGACTACATGAGAGTCCAGTGACATAGTCATTACGCCAATGCTAGTCCCTCATTTGTTTATTTTTTTTACTATTTATATATATTTTTTCTGTTATCTCCATATGGGCATTAATAAAAATCATGTTATATTTTAATTAGCAACATAAGGCCAATTATCCTTTTCCTCCAACTTTTTAATGATGAGGTCCTACTATGTTGCCTAGCCTGACCTCAAACTCACAATCCTTATGCCACAGGTTCCTGAGTAGCTCGGGTGACAAGCATGCATCACTGTATATGCCATTCACAACTTTTTTTTTTTTTTAGAGGTTTTGCTATAGCACACATGCGCTCACCAGAAAGACAGAGAGAGACAGAGACAGAAAGCAAGAAATCACCCCCCCAGGGGGGATGGCAACGCCACAATCCCTTCTCTTCCATTCTCCTCTCGAATTCTTGGGCATGCAGGCACATGTGCCCAGTGTGAGTTTAAGCCACCGGTTTTGGGACTCGAACCGCGGTCAATTACATGGAAGTTCAGCGACAATAGCCATTATGCTCACTGCTGGTCCCCCATTCACCTTTTTTGTTCTTTCTTTTCCTATTAGGTGCATCCATTCGTTCAAGAGAGACACAGAGAGAAAGAAAATGAGAATGAGGGAAAGTAAGAAAGCACTTCTCTCTAGGGGTAATGGCCAGGCCACAATCTCTACTTCTCTATTTTCCTCTTAGGACCTGGTGGCTTGAAACTCACACTGGTACGTATATGAGTGTGTCCAAGATCCCTGGAGGAGAATGGAGGAGAAAGAATTGCAGTGTAGCCATCCCTCCCAGGGGTGATTCCTTGCTTTCTGTCTCTGTGTATCTCTCCAATGAGCACATGCACCCTATAGCAAAATCTCTCAAAAAAAGAATTTTTGAATTGTATAGATTCTATCCTCTATAAAGGGCAAGTTCTCCAAACAAGACACTTTGACTAAATTATTCAGATATTCTCACCTATTTCTTTCTTCTTCACTAGTTTATAAATATACTAATATAAAATTCTACCTAAGGGCCAGCAAGTGGTACGGTATTTACGGTATTGGACTCTCACGTGGAGGTTTGACCCTAGATCTGGTGGCTTGGAAATTATGCTGGGTACTTGTGCTTGCATGCCCAAAATCCTGAGATCCTGAGAGGAGAAGGGATTGCTGTGTGGCCATCTCTCCTGGGAGGTGATTTCTTACTTTACCTTTCTCTGTCTCTTAAAATACACACACACACACACACACACACACACACACACACACACACACACAGAGAGAGAGAGAGAGAGACACATAAAAAAGTTGCAGCTGGATGTTAGTGTACATGAATAAATTAAAGGGGGGCACCCTGTGGATAGTGTGATTGGCTGTAATTTATTAACAAGATCAGGAAAACAGCCTAACATATACAATTTCAGCTTATCCGTAGGAATCCAAGTGTGGGAATACAGTAGTTGTTTTTAGCCAAAATACTTTAGTTTAACATTATGTATGCATGTAAAATACCCACACACAATTATATGCTCTCTGACTGGTACATTCAGCTCTAGCATCAGGGGATGATTTGATGATGTAATCATCCTTTGAAGCTGTGGCTATGTGGAAGTAAGTATAAAGTGGAATAATTATCTAGATGACTCATGCGAAAGCTTTCTGTGGGGTAGGTTGCTGGGTGTTTTTATTTCATTTAAATTCTCAGGGGGCATGTGTGGTTAACAGAGGGAGAGAGAGAAAGCATCCCCCCTTAAATTTGATGAGATCATGCAGCAGCACTCCCTTCTCTTCTATTTCTCCATCTCGTTGATTTTGGTCAAGCATGCACATCTGACTGGCACATTTTCTAAGCTAATTAGCCAGGATTTGAACCAGAGTCAGCTATGTAGAATCCAACTCCCTTAACTGTTAGGTTATGGTGCAGGCCCAAGTGGCTGGCTTTTTAAAAATGATAATACTAACTACGATTGGTAGGGACTTTATCATAAGCAACATTTTCACATTTTCAAGTTGTCCTTCATCTTCTTTTTTTTTTTTTTAGAGGTTTTTGCTACAGGGCACATATACTCGTCAGAAAGACAGAAACAGAGAGACAGAAAGCAAGAAATCACCCACCAGCTGGGATGGCCACACGGCCACTGCACAATCCTTTCTCCTCCATTCTCCTCTCGGGGTTTTTGGCACACATGCACATGTGCCCAGTGTGAGTTTAAGCCACCGGGTCCGGGACACAAACCACAGTTAGCTACGTGGGAGTCCAATGACTTAGCAATTATGCTGTTAGTCTCAAATTGTCCTTCATCTTAATCCTGGGAGATGAGCAGGTGAGCTACTTATAAACATCTATGCTTTAAGATAAAGTTATGTAAATATAACAAATCAGACTGAGCTACATTATATGAATACTGGAAAATAATGAATAAACTTCAAGGCTAATATTTAAGGTGTTATATCTCTTCATAACCTATGTGGTTGCTGCCAATTTGTACATGTTAAGTGACTGGGCCATCACCTTCTGATTCTACATCATTTTCTGTGTTTCCTTTATGAAGGTGCCTCATTCAAATATGAACAAAGGAATCAGAGATTTTAAAATTTAAAGATGGATAAACAATATTGAAATGCCATTGCTGCTTTGACATTCTTGCTGGAAAAGAAAGAACCCTGATTCCATGTTGATCCAGTGGAAAAAAAAACTGGGTGTTGGAATCAGGGGTTCTATGTTAAAATCCCAAACCGAGTATCTGATTTTTTCTCAAATTTAACCTCTTTTAGGGAGAGTTTCCGACAATAATGTAAGACTAATAAGACCTTATTCAGAATATTTCTTAAGCAGTAGATACTGAGCAATTGACTTATTTGTATTGTTTCACTTAGTCATCATAACAACATTACAAAATAAATTTTTAGGAACTTCTGTTCTCATTTTAAATAATCAGTTAAAAAAAAACAGTTAGAGCACTCTTTTTACATATAAAGTGTAGAGATAGGCACTTTTCCATAGATCGAACTTCTATATAAATAATATATTTAGCAATATATTGTGCAGCTTCAGTAGGTCAGCTGATAGAATAATGAACTTGCTGAAAGTCAAGTGGTTCCAGATCTTGAGCCAACCTGAAACACAATAAATACATGTGCCCCTAATCATATCTAGCTGGAGGGCAGTGTGGGGGGAGGACAATGGCTGTGTTAGGGGTACCTGTTAGGGGTAATTTTGTCTCTCTCACAAAAGGAATTAAATCTAGAAAAAGGATAAACTAATCATTTAAAGTCCCAATACAGTTCAGACTTTTAAAGAAATATTTGAGGATTACCCATGATTTGTAAGTGGCTATTAAACTTCATGATGTTTCTTCTTCTACTTGTAGGTAAGGCCATCTCCTGGTTAGGGTGCCAGGGAGTCAAACGTGCTCTCATTCCATGGCAATGGCAGGTAGGACTAATGTGTCAGTATTGCTTACCTCACAATTGAGATGCAGCCACTGAATGATTTTCAATAATTCACTCCAAGAAGCAACTAGGAAATAAATGATCAAAGCTGGCACTTGAAATCAAATCTGTTCTCTTCTCTACTATATGTGGATTCTTCCTTTTCTATGTTTTGAAACCTTAGCCCTCTTAAAGTATCAATAATTTATCTCCACCTCAATTCCTGTGACTTTTCATTGCTATCTCCACAAATTTTGGATTATGTTTTCTCAGTGGCAACAGGTGCCCTCAAGATAATTTTGCATATGTGTGTACCAACTTACTTGTGACTCTAATATCACAAACAGGTGTGTAAGTTTTTTGTCATAATTGCAGATTCTGCATCATTACTGGTGTAACTTCCATCCTTTCCTTCAAAACATGCACAACCTAAGCTTGGTAACTGAGTTTGTCCTTTTTGGACTTTCACAGAATCCAAATGTTCAGAAAATGGTATTTGTTGTATCTTTGTTTGTCATTGCAACTACTGGTGGCAACAGGCTAATTGTAGTGACCATCCTCAGCAGCCCTGCCCTGATGGGCTCCCCCATGTACTTCTTCTTGGCATTTTTGTCTTTCCTGGATGCATACTTCTCCTCTGTTTTTGCCCCAAAGGTGATTTCAGACTCCTTCTATGAGAGGAAAACTATCTCTTTCCAAGGTTGCATGATCCAAATCTTTGCTGAACACTTCTTTGCTGGGGTAGAGGTGATTGTCCTCATGGCCATGGCCTATGACCATTACGTGACCATTTGCAAGCCCTTGCACTACTCTCCTATCATGAACTAGAGGTTCTGTGGCATTCTGATGGGAGTAGCCTGGACAGAGGGTTTCTTGCATTCCATGCTACAAATTCTCTTTACTTTCTAGTTGCCCTTTTGTGGCCCCAATGTCATTGATCATTTTATGTGTGACTTGTACCCATTACTGAAGCTTGCCTGCACAGACACTCATATTGTTGGCATTTTGGTGGTCGCTAACAATGGGTTTTTCTGCATTTTAATCTTCTCCTTTTTGCTTATCTCGTATGGTGTCATTTTGCTCTCACTGAGTACCCACAGCTCTGATGGGCAGCGAAAAGCTCTCTCTCCCTGTGTATCTCACTTTGCTGTTGTGGTTTTGTTCTTTGTCCCATGCATGTTTGAATACGCACAACTTCCAACTACTCTCTCCACTGACAAAATGGTGGCAATATTTTACACCATGGCAACACCATTGCTCAATCCTCTGATTTATACTTTCAGGAATAAGGACATGAAACATGCCATGAGTAAAGTGTTGAAAAGATTTAAATTTTTTCTGATGAAAAATAAAACATTAAACTTTAAAAAATTAGGTTTAATGAAGTAATAATGATCTTAGATAAAACGTTTTCCGATATTCCTGGTACAGAAAGAGGTAAGGTAATAGCGTAGAAAAATCTTCAAAGTGACAAGTCAAAATGTTTTCACTTTTATATCTACGTCATCCATTTATGTGCAACTTAGTAACATTATGTGTAAATTGAGAATCTTATGATTACTTGGAACCTAATAATTGAAAAAAAATCAAAAGAGAAATTACATACTTGCTATTCACTATATGTTTGAAAATCCTTTGTGAAGGGAAGACAAAAATACTTTCAAGCTTAGGAACAGACTCCTACTCAAACTATTTCAAATGGAAAATATTTATATCTAGGACACATTGCCTGCTAGGATCTGACAATGAGGATGAAGGATGGATATGGCAAAGGAGAGTTGAGGGACAGAAATTAAAGCAAGACAATGCCATGAATAGATTGCACTATACTCTTTACTGAAAGACTTAGTAATGATTAGCAAGCCCATCTATCTAACAAAAGCATCTCAGGAAAAAAATGCACACCTCAGTGTATGGCCTTTTACTTATAAATGGATTGGAAGAATCTTGAGAAAGTTGTTTGGCATGTCATTTTAGTTGTTAAGCCATAGTTTCCTCATCACTTACATGGACTATGAAGTCATGAAATTATAACATTTCTGCAAAGGATAAAATATACGATACAAAAGAAAGAATCCCTGTTTCAGAGAATGTGCAAAAGAAGTATTTATGTCCTTATAACTCTCTTTAAAGGTGAAAAATGGAGACCCAGAGAAGTGTTAGGAAGTAATTGCTGAATTTGGTAATAAAACTCTGAGACTGTGTTGATCTCAATGAATGCATACACATTGTCAACAGGACACTTTCCTGCCTTTGCATTCCCAACTTTTCTCTTAGCTTATTTAAAATAAAGAAAATGGAATTGTATTATCTTGCTTTCATAGTTGTTCACCATTTCCCTATGAATTTACTTCTTTCAACTTTTGATTTAATGAATGCATTTTTCATAGAAGCCATCTGAGTGTTTAACCTGAAGTAATGCATGTTTCTCTATTTCTTATGATATTTCATTTTCTTTTCTCACTTAACTCTTCTTTGCCTCACAATCATCTTTATTGCTATCCTCCAGCAGAAACTCAATGTATTAAAAAGAAGGAATAAATAATATATTTTCTCTTTTATAGTTATCAGAGATAATTGTAACTGTCAATCAGAGCTTATAGTTAATCACACTGGATATTGCTTTAGTAGGATGACTAAGAATATCTAAGTTTTATTAAGATTATGTAGTTTTATTAGAGGTAGATGGACACTTTGTAGTAATTTTGAAATATTTACTCTAATTATAGAAACTCAATATAAGCATATTGAATATCTGAGTTTCAGAGGATCTGTGGGAAGCTTTTGTTTAACATATTAAACATATTAAAGACATAACTCCATTTTTTTATCATTTTTGGAAGTTCATTAACCAATTGTTTTCTTGTCTAGTGAAATTCCCAATTTTGAAAAAAAATAATTGGTATTATTGCATACACTTATGTGAAAATTTTTATGTAGTTAATGATCTTATTTATTTATAATAATTGTTTATTTTAATTTTTAAATTTATTCTTCTTCAATTTAATGAGAGGGAGAAAGGAAGAATAAGAAATCAAGTCGCCAGTTCCAGGACTTGAATCAAGGTTGGACATGCAGGAATCCAGCACCTTAACCACTGCACAACCAGTTGAGCCCTATCTTATTTAGAAGTATTTAATCTCTCCAACTCGATAGCAAAAAAGGTAAAGATCATCTTTCCCTGCAGATTTGAGTATGTCTGTAGTATAAATATGGTGACTAATGTGACAATATTATTTATTCATTGATGAATTGGTGATTATTCAGATTTTAAAAAATAAAAACTCATTAAAATAAATTCTAAGTTATTTTATATTAATACTAAATGGCATAGAAATATATATATGTATATGTATACACATATATATATATGCACATTTACATTTACATATATATATATATATACACACAGAGAGAGAGAGGTTTTTGCCTAGACTGTGTGGGCTCACCAAAGAGAGAGAGAGACAGAGACAGAGACAGTGAGAGGGAAAGTAAAAAATCACCCTTACAGGGGGAATGGCCATGCTGTAATCCCTTCTCCTTCATTCTCCTAGGCAATGAAAAGAAAGAAATCACAAAGTGACGTCATGGAAGACTTCACTCTGCTCCGACAAGGTCCACTGTGATTTACATGGTGAGGGGAGCCATGTTCAGTTCTCCAAGTCCTGTTATCAGGTGTGAGGCTTCTACACACAGAAAATCAATTTCAGAATTCTAAAGAGTATCTTCACTTGGTTATCATTATGATTGGCATAGGTAGTGCTGATGGCACCAGTCATTTCAAACAGTTGGGTAACTAATGGCTAGGTAGATCTGAAGGGAAGACAACCAGTCATGGAATTTGAGGGAGTTCAGAGATCTCTCGCCCACCCACTTTCTCCACGCAGAGTCAGCAGAGGCTTGCATCAGAAGCTAGAATGATAGGTGAGTATAACTGGACTAAAGAATAATAAAAGTGTCGTGCACCCTAAATGTACCCTGAGCCTCCAGACTAGTATGACATAAACAAACTATCAGAAAAGAAGGGGTTATTTTACTCAGATGTTTCAGGAAATGTAGAGGTTATCTTTTATATGAGTAAGGTACTCCTCCCCGGAACAATCACTATTGTCAGAAAGATGCTGTTCTCTGATTTTCCAATCTTAGCTCACATTCTTACCCTTGTATTATGGGCAAGAATACCAAATGGACCATGTGGTCTAGGAATAGAAGGGTGGATCTATTGTGAAAATAAAAGAAGGATGGAAGGATGGAAAGAAGGAAGGAAAGAAAGAAGAAAGAAAGAAAAAGAAAGAAAGAAAGAGAAAAGATAAAAGAAAGAAGAAAGAGAAAGGGAAAGAAAGTT
>NW_006203619.1:29351-31635 GCF_000334495.1 Tupaia belangeri chinensis
TTGCAGAATTACTTAGAATAGCCAACATATGGGAACAACTAACATTTCCATCAGTGGATGAATGAATTAATAATATATGGCCTATATACACAATAGAATAGTACATCATTTTGAAAAAAAAGGGATTTTGTAAGTTACTGCAACATCAATGAATTTGCAGATCATTATGTTAAGAGAGGGGAATTTCTAGGATGGGGGAAATAATGGGATATTTTTGTGATAATGGGGATGATCTCATAGGAATAAAAAGCTGCTATGGAAAAAGACAGGAGAATTATCAGACCATTGCTTTTATGGAGACAAAAGGATATGTGATCTACACACCAGTGGAGTGGCTTGAGAGTAGCGAGATGGTCTAAGGGGAGCATGATTCTGTGGTAATAGGCTGGGGCTCTATTCATGCAGAAACAGATAACAGATGCTGGAAAGTAGGCATAGAGGGTGACATGACTTTGTAAAAAAAAAATGTTCTGATGGGCTCATGATTTCTCTGTAACTAGAAAGAAAAGTTATGGGTTGAGAATGAGGAAACAGAAGGTTTTTTTTTTATTATTTTGAAGATAGAAGAAAAGGTGTGAAACAATGTTTAATGACAATGAGAGAAGAATCAGACTGTGGACCCACTGTGTGATGCGTCAGCAGTGAGGGCTCACATGAGAGTTAGGTGATGAATTCCTGTGGTCCCATGGCCACCCTCAATAGGGTGAAGCTAAACTTGGTTAAGAATTCATTAGCTATTTTTAAAAATAATTATTTACTTAATTATTAATTCATAATAATAATTATTTTCTATGGGGCTCATGCACTCATTAGAGAGAGACAGAGAATTAGAGGGAAAATGGGAAAGCAAACCCCCAGGTTTGGGACTCAACTGTGGTTGCTCATGTGGAAGTCCAGCACCTAAACCACCACACCACTTGCTGGTCCCTATTAACAGTCTTTGAAGAGCAGGAAATCAAAAAAATCCTCTAGGATCAGGTAAAACTTGATCTGATATGTAACCTAGTATTTGATTTGATTGCAACCTTGTGGGATGATTGCATAAGTACTTAGTTAATCAATGGATGACAGAGCTACAGAAATTGTTATTAACCTGGTTCCTGTAATATGAGAAAGAATTAAGGCATTTGGTTTATTCTTTATTATTATTATTATTTTTGGAGAGGTTTTCGCTATAGGGCACATGCCTTCGCCAGACAGAGAGAGAGAGACATAGAGACAGAAAGTGAGAAATCATCCCCCGGGGGGATGGTCATGCCACAAGCCCTTCTCCTCCATTCTCCTCTCCGGATCTTGGGCACGCATGCAAATGCACCTGGCGTGAGTTTCAAGCCACCGGCTCCGGGTCTTGAACTGCGGTCGACTACGTGGGAGTCCAGCGACATAGCCATTAATTACGCTAACTGCTGGTTTCCAGCGTCTGGTTTATTCTTGAAACTGTTTAGGAAATTAAATAGTTTTGAGAATTGACATTTATTTTAATATTAGTCATATCTACTTTATCCATAGGTATGATATATTTCTTACTTTGTACAAAATGTAGTTTCAATTCTTTTATGAATAAGTTTTTTTCTTTTCCTTCAGATTGAGAGGCTCTGTTCCTTGATTCCTTTCTGAAAAGTCTAAATGGTGTTTGGCTCTAGTTATGTTTTCTGTAAATGGTCTATTTTTGATTCTCTCCAAATATATGTAAAAATATCTTAAATCAGAAGCCAGAAGATACCAAAACTGCTGCTGCTGTCCTAGGAGCTGTCTTGAGCATCATCTATTCCTGACTTTAACCAAAATATTTGGTTCTAGCTCTTCCTGTAATTGGCAAAATTCATCTCCTTATTCTTATATTGTAATCATGGTTCCAATACATTTTTATAAGATAAATTGCTTATTTTACTCTTCTTACACACTTGCATTTTTCACCTGGAGTGAGTTGAAGTTTGAGGACTACAGGAATGGCCTATTAACTTCTGTTCTTTGGAAGATGAATCTAATCTTGAAGGGAAAGGCAATTATTTAACCTGATAGATATCTGTCAACCTACAATTCTTGCAGTATACAGCTATTCCTTAAAAATTTAAGTGTTTTGGGAGCAGACAGTGACTCAGTAGTAAAATACAAAGCTCTGTGTTGAGACAGCCCACATGGGAAGGTCCTCACTGAGGTGCTGGACATGGGCTTGCTTACCTGCATTCTGCAACTGGCTTAAGTCTGGGATTGGATAAAGCATCAGGCCTCTGCTGGGGATGCACTCCCTCTATTTCTGTCTCATTTGCTCATAAAAGTATAT
>NW_006203619.1:31938-34676 GCF_000334495.1 Tupaia belangeri chinensis
AAAATTGATTTCAAGTTTTCAGTGGAAAAGATTTTTACTAATAGCGATCCAGGTAGATTTGGGGGTGAGAAAGTTCCTAAGAGATTAAGCAGATAGGAAAGTTAAAGTTTGAGGAAAGATGAGAAGGGAAAGAAGATAGTAAAAGTGGTAATTTTTTTTTTTTTGAAATTCTGGTGAGAAAGACCTGTGATTTGTGTTTTAGGAACTTTTGCTAGTCTTGTCAAAATTTGTGAAAAGGAAAGAATAATCAAGAAAGTTCACCCTCTTGTTCTAGAGGAGCTTGATTTCCTATAATCCACTGGATCTGAGAATTTTATTGTTCATAGACACCTTATGGCTCTCAAAATTGTAAAATAGAATTGATCAGACTTTTCAGATTGTGCGGCAGGATGCTGATAAAGTGCATATGTATGTCAGCTGCTCTCTAGTGTGTTTCCAGCAAGTATTTTGAGTTCAGGAAGCAGAGAAAGATTCTGGTCAGTAAATTGTTGTTTGTCTGAGCCAGCTTTCATATTTTAGATGTTGAAAAATGCTATAAGCAAATAGAGGTTATGTATGCATTTGTTTTTACCAGATTAGAATGCTCCATTATTAATGATTATAATAAAAATGTGTGGTCATAGATTTCAAATAAAAAATACAAGATTACTTTAAAGTTTAATGTGTATGTTAATCTACACCAAGAAATGACCAAGAAAAAAATAGAAAGCCAGAGGAGACAAATAGATAATAATAATCAATGGAATTTCATGAATAACAATCTCCCAATAAAGAAAGCCCAAGTTCTTTTGGAAAGAAATCTCTTGTTCTTGTATTAGAAACAATAAAGTTAAAATGTAAATATTACCAACATTAATTTACAGATTTAACGCAATTTCTATCTGGCAACATAATTTACAAAACTGAAAAAAAATAATCACGACGGGTGTCTGGAATCATAAAAGGTCCTGTATCAACAAAGGAATACCATGCAATCAATCAATCAATAAATAAATAAATAAAGTTGGAGCCATTTCATTACTTGACTTTGAAATATATTACAAGGTGTAATCATCAAAATAGCATGATATTGACAAAAAAACAGTCACACAAAACAATGCAACTGAATAAAAAATTCAGAAATCACCCCCCCCAACATAAACCAACTGATGTTTCTCAAAGGGCATGAGAATTATTTATTTCTTGCCATTAACAAAAATAAACCCAAGTTAGATTGAAAATTAAAATGTAAGTCTCCAAAATATAAAACTACTTGTGGAAATACAGGGAAATGAAAACATTGGAGTAGGTAGATTTCTTCAACAAGAGCCGTAAAGCATAGGCAACAACTCCAAAGATAGACAAGTGGGGTTATGTCATGCTTCTGCACAGCAAGGCACAATAACTAGAGTAAAGAAAATACAGAATGATAGAACCAGCAGTTAGAGTAATGGCTATGTCACTGGACTCCCACATAGTCGATCGCGGTTCACGTCCCAGACCCGGTGGCTTAAAACTCATGCCAGGCGCATGTGCGTGTGTGCCCAAGATCCCAAGAGGAGAATGGAGGAGAAGGGATTGCGGCATGACCATTCCCCCTGGGGGGTGATTTCTCGCTTTCTGTCTCTATGTCTCTCTCTGTCTGGCGAGCACATGCATGCACCCTATAGTGAAAACCTCTCCAAAAAAAAAAAAAAAAAAAAGAAAGAGAGAAAGAAAAGCCTAATAATCCAAATTTTTTAAATGGGCAATAGATCTGAATAGACGACACCGAAAAGAAGATATAAGATGGCCAAAAAGCATATGTAATTGCATGAACAATTTTTATAAGAACAATGCAAATTAAAACCACAATGTGGAATTATCTAATCCCAGTCAGTATGGCTAGGAACAGAAAAGCAAAGAACAAGTACTGGACAGATTGTGGAGAAAAGGAACCGCTTGTCATTTTTTGTGGAGCATAAGCTAGTACAAACACTGTGGAAAACATTTTGGGGGTTCCTCAATACTTTACAAACTGAACTGTCCTATGACTTCTGGGTATCTACCCCCCAAAAAGTAAGTCTTTATGTCAGAGAAACACTGACAAATCCATATTTATTGCAACACTATTCACAATAGCTAAGACATGGAATCAATGTAAGTACCCAACAACAAATGGCACAACTAAGAAAAATGTAACACATAACATATCACAATGGAATACTATTCAATCATAAAGAAAAGTGAGATCCTGTCATTTGACACAAAGTGGATGAGTCTCAAAGATATAATGCCAAGTAAAATAAGTTAGACTCTGAAAGATAACCACAGAATGTCCCTACTTAACATATATTGAATGTCTGCACTATATGGCAGAAATTGAAAGATCTGAAATCATGGAGTTAGAGAAGGCAACTTCAGATATGGGAGTCTACATATGTGACAAGCAGGTTGTGGGGAAGAGACATAGGAAAAAGTGTTTAACAGATACAAGAATTCATGTAAACAAGGCAAACTCATTAAGGAATGGAATATTCCAACAGAGTTTAAAAAGAGATTGCTAAACTTATATATGTTCAGAAAAAAAGCAAAAACAAAATCTTATAAATGTAAATTAAAGGTGAACAACATAATGTAATGTTTTTCATTGAAAGTGATGAATGTAGTACTATCTTGAATTTAACTTTTGCACTACATGAATGTTTTGAAAAACCAAAATTTACCCTCCAAAAAACTAGAACAGTTAAATAGAAGAATAAAGTCAATTCTACTAATCA
>NW_006203619.1:34826-35579 GCF_000334495.1 Tupaia belangeri chinensis
GAAAATTTATTTTGCATGCTGTAATGATATAGAGCAATTGAATGTATATAAAAAATAAAATACAGAAAAAGATACTATAAAATGGAAAAGAATGTCAATCTGGTTAATCTTTGATATAAAAATCTAAAAATAATAAAACAAACAATAAGATATATTTCCAAATTAAACTTGTAATTCCCACTAATATTTGAGAGTTCATATTGGTATTAACAGTGAAATTGATTTTCATGACTAATTTGTAATTTTTTCCATGATACAGATTGAACATAACAATGACCCAAGTAGTCATGTCCTTAAGGGGCAAATGTCTCAGAAATGACACTGGTGTGGGCAAATAACTCTTAAATCTTTGAAATCCTGAAGTGTGATTAGATAAATTAATTTTATTGAATACCAATACTGAAGCTGAACATTAGAGCATTCCTATTTAAAAGTCTTCAACAAGATACTCAAATTTGAGAAATACTTGTCTACACAATAAGAAGATGCCTACAGGTGCTCTGTGTATATACAATGGGAACTCCCGAAGGTCATGAAAATATTGAGTGAAAATGGAGCTATGACCATACTCTCTGTGACAAGAAGGGGTTAACAGTGACTGCTGGAATATGCTCTCTGCAAAGGCAGAGCATCAACAAAAATTGATGGGTGTGGAGAAAAGGGAGAATCAGATAGAGTTTGTGCTGAGCTGGGCACTGGAAACAGAAATACTGCAAAGGTGATTGATATAATGACTCCAGAGAATCTTCAATG
>NW_006203619.1:37839-41875 GCF_000334495.1 Tupaia belangeri chinensis
TAAGCTCTGGTTATTTTGTAGATTGCAATTTTATCCATGTATATAATTAGAACAGCAACAAAGAAGGATAAAGTTTTCCTTATGACATGTTGGATATTAGGTCTCTTCACAATTATTCCATCTCTCTCTCTCTCTCTCTTTTTGTCATATAGTGAGATAGAATTTTCTGAATCCCTTGAGGAAATGTGAAATTTTACTTTATATGGTTGAATACCAGCATATCCTGCAACCTATCAATAGCATTTTAGGGTGCACACTGACATTTTTTATAGTTACATGGTTGTAGTCATGCATTAATTACAGTATAATGCATAAACAGATTATGAAATGATCTCACAATGGAATGAAGTATAGTACTGAATATGAATCTATAACTACATTCAACAACTGTTGTAAAACTTAGTAACTTAATGCTGAATTAAACATTTTTTCTTTATGTCTGCATAAAATATACCAATTTTTTAAAACTTCAGAACCAGCTAAAACTAAAAATATACATGTGATAAAGATATTTTTATTTATTTATTTTTTTGAAAGAAAGGTTTTTGCTATAGGGACATGGCTTGCTGGAGAGATAGATATAGAGAGGCAGAAAGTGAAAAATCACCCCCTCAGGGGAAATGGCCATTTCACAATACCTTCTCATCCATTCTCCTCTTGGGGTTTTGGGCACACATACACATGCACCTGGCATGAGTTTTAAGCCTGCCAGGTCCGGGACTTGAACCATGGTCGACTACGAGGAAGTCCACTGATGTAACTAATAGGACAGCTTCTGGTGCCCAGATACATTACTTTTAAGAAACTTTTTAAAAAAAATATCAAGATATTGATTACCTTTGTGATGAAGCAGGAGGCAGGATAAGTGATTGAACATATACTTAATTTTAAATATTTTTCTTGGGACCAGCAGTTAGTGTAATGGCTATGTCGCTGGACTCCTCTGGGCTCGACTGAGGTTTGAGTCTCGGACCAGTGGCTTAGACTCACGCCAGGCACATTTGTGTGCGTGCCCAAGATCCCAAGAGGAGAATGGAGGAGAAAGGATTGCAGTGTGGCCACCCCCCATGGGGAATGATTTCTTGCTTTCTGTCTCTCTATCTCTCTCTGTCTTTCTGGCGAGCACACACATCCTATAGCAAAAAACCTCTACAAAATAATAGATTTTTTTTTCTTTATTTACTATAAGATTTCTTCATTCTATTAGCCAGGGAAATGAGCACCCTCCATAGGGTTTAGCTATGCCCCAATCTTCTTCCTCAAGTCCCCCAGTCCATCAAATCTTGGGTATTTGTGTATGTACCCAGCATGTTTTCTGGCTGATAAAGCTTGAGATTCAAGCTGCAGTCATCATGTAGGATCTGACTCAGCTTTGAGCAGAGCATTTACTGCTGCTGTACTGAACTGGCCCAGACTTAATTTTTGATAATATTTTAGTTGTAGGAACAAGTACTAAGCATGCAATGTTTATTTATGCAGTTAAGTAAATGTAAAAAAGACAATAACACAGATGGAATAAAATAAGAAATGATAACAGAGTTTTGAAGTGCATCAGTTCTACAGTTAAATTTTTATTATTGGAATTGGTTTTTTTGCTCATGTTTTGACTGTGCTTCCATTTGTATTGACTTCATTTTTTATCAGTCTATTTCTGCTCCTGACAAGACTATACCAGGAGTCTGGGTTTATTCTCTCAGAAACTCTAGAGAAAGAGAGAGAGAGAGAGAGAAAAGACTTTTTCTCAACATACTATGCAAAAGTATTGAGTTTGCATCTCTTGCTACTAGAACCCTAATCTACTCATTACAGTCTGGGGGAAATGTTTTTCATTGACCAAGCTGAAGTCGTATTCTAATCATTTGGAGGTAACACTACTCAAACCTTATATACAAAATATAGCAAGCTGTGGTTTTTCAGAGTAAGATCAAGACTCAGTTTTTCAAACAGGAACATGAACTCCCCTCAGGCATAGATGATTAGAAAATATTTGGACAATTTTTTTCTTTTGGAGAGGTTTTTGCTATAGGGCGCGTGTGTTCGAAGAGAGAGACAGACAGATAGAAAGCAAGAAGTAACCCCCCAGAGGGGATGGCCATGCCACAATCCCTTCTACTCCATTCTCCTCTCAGGATCTTGGGCACGCACGCACATGCACCTGGCATGAGTTTTAATCCACCGGGTCTGGGACACGAACCATGGTCAACTATGTGGGAGTCCAGTGACATAGCCATTATGCTAACTGCTGGTCCCTCTAATTGCTTATAAAGGAACATTAAGAGCATTCTGCAAGGTTTCTTTCTGGCTCTCTGAAATTGTCAGGGAGCAAATATCACCAGTCTTGAGGATTTCAGAAGCCGGTGATCTGTTGCTTCCCTGGCTGCCCAGTCACATGGAAACAGGCCACATGGAGGGCAAGAGGACCTATGGGGTCCTGGTCTTGGGAACCTGGAAGTGAGCTGGGGTCAGTGGTGCCCCTGTCTCAGTTTCCCTTGCTGGCAAGTGGGCTAGATATGAAACAGGAGGGCTCCTCTATTGCTTTGATTTTGTATCTCCTTGCTTTTTAAAAAATTATTCATTATTTATTTACTTATTCATTTATTATTTTATTTATGTCCAGGTGATCTGTCCAGAGGAGATAGTGAGTGTTGAAATCCCTAACTATTATTGTGTGTGCTATTTGTCTTTGTAGATGTAGCAGACTTTTTCTCATATGTTTCAATGCTCTCTGGGTTGGGTGCATAGATATTTACTGTTTGTTTTGTTTTGTTTTGAGAGGTTTTTGCTATAGGGCACATGTGATCACCATAAAGACAGAGAGACAGAGTCAGAAAGTAAGAATTATTGCCCAGGGGTGATGGCCATACTGCAATCCCTTCTCCTCCATTCTCTTCTCAGGATCTTCAGTATGTCCACACAAGTGCCTGGTGTGAGTTTAAGCCGCCGGGTCTGGGACATGAACCGAAGTCAGCTACATGGAAGTCCAGTGACATAGCCTTTATGCCAACTGCTGGTCCCACATGCACAGATATTTATAAGTTTTTATCTTCTTGGTGAAATAGCCTTCCTAGTACTATAGAGTGTCCTTCTTTGCCTCTTATACTTTTTGGAAAATTTATTTTGTCTGATACCAGTATTATAACTCCAACCTTTTTTTTTTATTTGCATAGGATATGTTTTATTCATCCCTTCACTGGAAATGTATGCATGCTTTTGTGAGGTCCTTTTCTGATGGCAGTGTATACTGGGCTCCTGGTTTGTTTTCTAATCCATATAGCTAGTTTGTGCCTTTTGATTAGAGGATTTAATACATTAACATTCAATGCTGCAGCCAACAGGAGGCGTGGTGGTTAAGGGCGTTGGACTGCCACAAGGCTGATATCAGTTTGAGTCTCCGACCTGGTGGCTTGATCAATCTCTCTCACTCTGTCCCTCTCTAATCAAATTAAAACAAATAAATTAATTAAATAAATAAATTCTTTTAAAAAATTCAGTGCTATTATTGATTTTTTCAGACTTATCCTTGACAGTTTGTTAGACATTTTATTTTATTTTATTTTTCTTTCTTTCTTTCTTTTTCTTTTCTTTTTTTTTTTTTTTTTTTTTCCAGAGGGTTTTTCTTTTGTGGCTGTGTGCTCCCAGGGGGGATGGCCATGCCACAATCCCTTCTCTTCTATTTTCCTCTCAGGATCTTGGGCACACACGCACAGGCACCCGGCGTGAGTTTAAGCCATCGAGTCAGGAACGCAAACCGAGGTAGACTGCATGGGAGTCCAACAACATCGACATTACACTAACTGCTGGTCCCACGATATCAGTTTGAGTCTCTGACCTGGTGGCTTGCTTTATCAATCTCTCTCACTCTGTTCCGCTCTAATCAAATTAAAACAAATAAATTAATTAAATAAATAAATTCTTTTAAAAAATTCAGTGCTATTATTGATTTTTTTCAGACTTATCCTTGACAGTTTGTTAGACATTTTCTTTTCTTTTTCTTTCTTCTGTTTTTTTTTTTTTTTTTTTTTTTTTAAGAAATTTT
>NW_006203619.1:42129-47075 GCF_000334495.1 Tupaia belangeri chinensis
TTTTCTATTTCTGTTTGTCACTCTTTATTTTCCTTAATATAGTACTCCTTTCAGTATTTCTTGAAGATCTGGTCTAGTGTTGGTGAGTTCTTTCAGTTTTTGTTCATCTGAGAATACCTCCATTTTTCTCTTTACATTTGAAGGATAATCTTGCTGGACATAGCATTCTTGGTTGAAATTGTTTTCTTTTAATGTTTTACATACATCCTCCTATTCTTTCCTTGTCTATGTTATTTTGTTGAGCAGTCTTGTGTTAGCCTAAAAGGAAAATATTGTAAGTAGGGTGACATTTCTCTCTTGCCATTTTTATAATCATGTCATCTTTTATTTTAAGCAAACTGGCTATGATGTGCCACTGACAGGATCTTCTTAGGCTGATTCTATTTGAGTCTTTTTTATATTTGGGCTTGAATGTCTGCATGTTTCTGTAGGCTTGGAAAATTTTCTGCAAGTAATTATGGAATAGATTTTCTATGCCATTACCAATTTCTGGGATATCTATTATTTAGATATTTAGGCATTTAATGGTATCTAGTATTGTTGTCCTGTAGTACATTGTCCTCTCTTGTTGTTATTTTTATTCCTATTGTTTGTTATCTAAGTCAGACATTTTGTCTTACAAATCAGGTATCTTTTCTTCTTCAGGGCCCAATCTGCTATTAATGCTCTTAAGGGAGGTTTTCTTTTCCATATTAGAGTCTTCATCTCTAGAAGTTCTGTTTGATTCTTTTTTATGGTGTCTGTATCCTCCTTCAAGTCATGGAAGGACTTTCTCATTTCCTTGTGTTGATTGTTTTCTCTTGCATTTCATTCACTTCTGTTACTATGAATGTTCTGAATTCTTTTTCTGACATTTCTATGAATTCCTTGTGTTGTCTATGGTTGAAGGAGAATTGTTCCATATTTTATTTTCTCATTTTTCTTGGGCCTCTCTACTGCTTTCTGGTCATATGGTAAATTACACATTTATTTCTACTATTATGGAATAGATTCAGGACCCTGAGGATCAGGAGCATCTGGGGGAGAGCTTCAGAGATTCAGCTAGAGGATAAAGTAGAAGTTGGGTGGCGTGCTATACACATCCCATGTTTTAGCAAACTGTAAAATCTCAGAATATACTTAGGCAAGCAGAGTGTGGAGAGAGTACTAAGATGAGTCTCTTTGTGTTCAGAACATCTCTCTCATTGTTTCCTGCAATGTGGAGAAGGCTCAGGCATTAATATGACATTACACATGAGGGGAGGCCAATCCATGACACATCTGGGTGGTGAGAGTGCCATAAGAGGTCTGAGATGAGCTCCCTTTTCATTCAGATCATCTCTCTTGCTGCTGCTGCTGGTTCTATTTCTTTCTTTTTTTTTTTTTGAGATATTTTCACTAAAGGAAGCGTACACTCATCAGAAAGATGTAGAGACATAGAGACAGAATGTACCACCTGGGGGGATGGCCAAACTACAATCCCTTTTCCTCCATATTCCTTTTAGTATATTTGGGAAACACACTGATATACCCAGTGTGAGGTTTAAACCACTGTTTCTGGGACTCAAATTATAGTTGACCACATGAAAATCCAGTGCCTAAAGCAGTATGTCATCTGTTCACATATATTTCACTTATTTTGCTCTAATATTTATTATTTCTTTCTCCTGGAATTTTATTGTTGTTTTTCCATTTCCCAGAGGTGTGTTGCTAGGTTGTCATTTGCCACCTTTCCTTTTTTCCATTTTATTTACCTGGGAACTAATTGCTATAAACTTCTTTCTTATGACTGCTTTTGCAGTGTCCCAAGGTCATGATAACTCACATTCATGCTATCATTGATTTCAAGGAAACTTTTTATTTCAATCTTAATTTATTCCAGTGGTTGTGAAGTCATTTCTCAGAGAGGGATTTCTCTTTCATTTTCCTGTGTGGAAGCAAACCATTCTGCAGCATTACAGTGCTCAGATATTTGACTCCTATATAGCTAGACCTACTAGGTTGCTATGTTGGAGGGTTTGACCTGATAGGTGACAGTATGTGAGTGATATCCACAACAGAGTGTGCAACAGAAAACAGGCCTAGGTCCCACACCGTAACTGGGCCAAGGTTTTGGGTGAATAGCTTCATGCTTTCTCTCTGCTACTTGTTGGGAGAGAGGATAAACTCAATGTAGCACAAGAAATACATAGTTCCACCCACTTCTTTACACTCTGGTTGCACAAATTGGAAGGTGGCCAAATACCCTACCTAGGACAGGGTGTTGGGTGAAGACCTACTTGCTTTCTCTCTCTTCCCTATCTAGGCCAGGGTCTTGGGTGAGGGGTTGTTTGATTTCTCTCTGCTTCTAGTTGGTAGAGTAAACTGGAATTCACAAAAGAAAGATAACTCCACCCACCTGCTTATACTGTGGCTTTAGGTATGGGAAGGTGCACTCAAGAGACAAAAATAGGCCTTGATCCCACCTCTTAATTGGGCTGGGGTGCTGGGTGAAGAGCTGCTTGCTTAGTCTCTGCTCACTGTGGTTTCAGAAATAAGGATGTGGTCTCCAGGGTTAAAAAACAGGCCCTGGTCCCACACCATATCTGGGCCAGGGTCTTGAGTGAAGAGCTGCATTAATTTCCTTTGATACAGTAATTAAAGTCAATACTGCCAGCTAGCAGCACTAGCTAGCAGCGCTCTTCAGTATAAAAGGTTGTAGTTATGAGTAGTTAGAATTATTAGAGTAGCTACAGTATTTAGTTAGAATGAAAGTTAGAATATCTGTAGTAAATAGAATAGAAGTACTTAAGAGTTGTTATAATAGTTAGAATATTTAGAATAGTTAGTGTAATTATTTTTTTCAAGCAGCAGAATTTCATGCCCATCTAGGCCTAGAAGACCAACTTTGGAACTCTCTTCATCAAATTCAGCTGCATCAGCCAGGGTGGCTTCTGCAAGGCAAAGTTGACCTGGGATATTCTAACAGAGAGTGGTGTGATAGTGAAGGTCTTCCACAGAGAAGGCATGCACAGCTTTTACCAGTTCCTGAAGCTATACAAAGATATTTATTTCATGATAAAACTACACAACCTGAACATCATCCAAGCGATGGAGTGGTTGACACAAAGAACACTTTGCACTTTGTCATGGAGTACACCAATGGGGGATGTATTCCAGCAAGCCCTCATGGAAGAGGAGAAGGCATATCAATAGTGCTCCAATGTTGCCATGGTCAGAGTATGGCCCAGAGAAACCTGAAGCCAGTCAACAGACTGCTGGATATGGATCAGTGAAACTGATGGACTTTGGGTTTAGTACCAGGTTCTCTGTGGGCCAGAAGCTGGGTGACTTCTACAGCATACTTTTATACATGGCCCAAAAATACTACCATGGCAGGAGAACAATGGCCCTGCCATCAATGTATGGTCGTTTGGAGTGACTCTCTGTGTCATGTCCATTGTCACCATCTCGACTGCTGGATATGGATCAGTGAAACTGATGGACTTTGGGTTTAGTACCAGGTTCTCTGTGGGCCAGAAGCTGGGTGACTTCTACAGCATACTTTTATACATGGCCCAAAAATACTACCATGGCAGGAGAACAATGGCCCTGCCATCAATGTATGGTCGTTTGGAGTGACTCTCTGTGTCATGTCCATTGTCACCATCTCTTACAGAGGGCAACACTGAAAAAGTTGCAGGTGAGTACCCAACATGATAAATTTGTGTTCCCAACTTGGCTATCATTTCATATAGAAACTCTGCTGGCAAAAATCCTGACAGAAGAACCCAGGTGAGGCTATACTTAATACAAATAAGGGAACACTTCTAGTTTCAGATAGGCAAAAAGAGGACAAGTCACATGGGCAAAATAGTCAGATTGAATTTCTTCCATTCAACTGGTGATCTCTTCCCTATCTCCTAAACTTGAATCCAACCTGGCCGTCAAAGAGTCGGAAAAGCAGGAATCCAGCAGAACAGCCCCCCAATACCCAGCCTCCCTGCCAAGCTTGGACAAAAAGCCATTTCCACCCCACCCAGCCTGCTTTCACGATTCCGCCACTCCCCCCCCCCCCCAGTTTGAAGGTGAAGTCCACCCCTTCCTGCCCAGCCTCCATCCCTGCCAGGTTCTTCTGCAGTCTGGAAGCAAAGGTGGTCCCTCCCAGCTCAGCCCCACTTCCTGCCAGATTCTACAGAAGCCCAGATGTGAAACTCACTCACACCAGCTCAGCATAGCTGCCTGCAAGACTCCTAGGTAGCCTGAAGTTAGAGTCCACCCTGACAAGCTCAGCCCAACTACCTGCTGGATCTCCAAACAGTCTGGATTCAAAGCACACCCCACCGTTTTAGTACCATTACTGACTATATTCTTGAGCAGCCAGGAGTGAAGTCCATCCAGCCCTACCAATTCTCTTGCTTGCTAGATACACCAGTATCTAGATAACCCAGACCTCCTTCAAAGCCTGGCTGGCCAAGCTGATCCTGGAGCCTCTCTCTGCACTGACCGTAACAGAAGCCCTGTTGAGTAACACAAGGGAGTCAACAGCCCTCAGGGCAAAGCCTATGCCAGTATCATTACTCAGGGCCAGCAGAACTTTTTCAGAAGGATCACGAGGTGCCAGATCCCCACACCAGAGCAAACCAAGTGGCTCCAGCACCAGCACTGGTTCAAACTTGAACAGCAATACTATCTCAAGCACACAATTTAGTGTTGGGATATTGATCAGGTATAACAACAATGGCAAGAGCCAGGTGAGACCTTCACACTAGAGTTGTGCAGAGTAAAATAAGCTTCTCTAAACAAGATCAAAGTCAGGATCAAATCTGGTAGGAGTGACTTTTAATCACAGCCTATCCAAAACAATGGATTAGCAGACAGGAAAGTCTTGCGATTACTGTAGGGCAAAGTGACCCTTTGCTCCCACCTGGGTGAAATGTCAGAAACTATACTGTTTTCTGCAGACATTTCTGCCTACACCTGCTCTT
>NW_006203619.1:47438-54275 GCF_000334495.1 Tupaia belangeri chinensis
CCTCCAAAAAAAAAAAAAAAAATCCCCTTTTCAACAGCTGCAGCTGGATATTCCATAAGTGAAATTTGAAAACAGTGCAACTCAATATCCCAAATAAATTACATTTAAAAATAAATTTCAGAGACATGGAGAAATACATGGATAGAGATCACACTCTGTTCTTCTCAAAATTCTGCTTCTGCCATTTTGTGAGGTGTTTGGACATCTAAGTCACCATAATTAGTTTCTGCGCGTAATATTAATAGATCAGCTCCCAATGTACTTAGACAGGCACTCATCTTCAGAAAGATAGCGCAAATATCAACAGATGATTTCACTCCATGACAAGTAGAATGGGCAAGCAAAAGGAGCTGCCAGCGTAGTAGAGGAAAAGTTTATGTGGCATTGCCTGCACAGTAATGAGTTTGTTTAAACAATGATCATGGCTGCCATCCTTTGTGACTTGCAAGAAAATTAACCTCTGTGAGTCAATCTCAGCAATGAAAAATTTACAGTAAAATTGGCTTCCACTATGTGCAGTTTATATCCACTTGTACAAGTGAATTTTTCTTCAAGAACAAAGATGCTCCTGGTGGTCTCTGTAGCTCTTGCTATCAGCTGAGGATGATGGATTTGGCTTTTGTAAGCATTGAGAGTAAACTTGTTCTATAAACACACATACAAGCTGTGGAGTTAGTTGGTGGGTATGGCAATAAGTAGGAAAACAAATCATCAGATTCTCCAACTTTACGTTATAGTGGCAGCATAGTAATTGAATGACTGGAAGATATAAAAGCATGGACAACAATGATGATACTGGAAACAGTGGGGGAAGAGGAGAGAAATTGGGGGAGGTTAGAAGGGAGGGAAACAAGAGGAAGAAGAAAGAAGGAAAACATTCAAAGAACCCAAAATGGAAAGAAATTTGTTGATTATAATGTAAATGGTAATGTCTTTGACTGGACCAATATGTAGTGTATTCATGATGGGAAAATTCATTTGGTATGCAGTAATAAAACACAGTGATTAAACATAATAAATACATTTATTAAAAATAAATATACCATTACAGAAATAGTTTAATTTTTTTCTAGAAGATTTTGTATAGTTACATGATTTTATTTTTTCTCCCTTGTTTTTGAAATTGTTACTTAATTTCAGTATAAAATCTAATATATATTTGGATCCTAAAAATAAATCTAATTTCAAATAAAAATATTTCAGAATTTTTCAGAACGTATATAATAGATTCAAAACCTGTTAGCTTCATGAGTTAGTTAGCATATGGTTTGTATAGTAGCTTTGTTTTTTAAGAGTTAAATCATAATAACTTTTATATATACTAGGCCATGCACTCTGAATATTTCAAAATACATTTTAGACATTATACAATTAATTTATCTGAGACACCTGTGGTGAGCACTGTATACGGGAGTCATCTTGAGCTATCCGCCATCTTGAGCTACCCACCATCTTGGAAACCATTAGGCTTCACTTCCTCAATGAGCAAACCGTCTCTCAGAAATTATGTGACCAACCATTCTCCCCGGAAGTGGATGAGTTTCTAGGCAACGGGAGAGATCCACCATATCAGTGATTGGTTCTTGCTGTTCTATCACATTTACATTTCAGGCAACCAATTGGTGCCCACTAGCTGTATATAACTCGCCATTTTTCCTCAATAAACAGAAGTAGATGGAAGAAGACAACTTGATCAGCACCTCATATTGTGTGTGCGTGTGTTTGTCCCATCTCTCACTCCCTCCCCCAGGGAACCTGTTTGACTGTCCCACGGGCCAGGACACGTGGCGCCTGAACATGGACTCAGGTATGATGGATCCAGTGAAGAGCTCCTGAGGAAGGCTCCAGTCCAGAGCAACCCAGAAAAGCCGGTTAAAAACAGGGGACAAATGTTAGAATTTTTTGTTTGGACTTTCTGCTGCTATATCCAGCTTAGTCATAAGCAAAAACACTTCAGCCTGGGGACCAGCAGATAGCATAATGCCTTCATCGCTGGACTCCCATGTAGTCGACCATGGTTTGAGTCCTGGACCTGGTTGGTTAAACTTACGTTGTTCCCAAGATCTCAACAGACGAATAGAGGAGATTGAGGCATGGCCATACCCCCTGGGGGGTAATTTCTCGCTCTTTTTTTTTTTTTTTGAGAGAAGTTTTTGCTATAGGGCATGTGCACTTGCCAGAAAGACAGAAAGAGATAGAGAGATAGAAAGCAAGAAATCAACCCCCCCCCCACTACCACCGCAGTGGGGATGGCCACAGTGCAATCCCTTCTCCATTCTCCTCCCATGCTCTGCCCAGTGTGAGTTTAAGTCACCGGGTCTGGGACTTGAACCGCGGCAGTTCTGACATAGCCATTATGCTAACTGTTGGTCTCTCTTGCTTTTTGTTTCTCTGTTTTTTTCTTTCTGGTGAGTGCATGCACCCCATAGCAGAAAACTGTCAAAACAAACAAACAAACAAAAACAAAACAAAAACAAAACAAAAACACTTCCATCTAAAAATTTAGCCACTCTATTCTCAAATAAATTACATTGACAAATGGTATTTCTTAAAGCACATTTGCTAAGTTACTCAGTTCGTAGAATGAAATATTTTATATAAAATGTTTTATTCTATGACAAAGATTCTCCTTTTAGGCACAGCCAGGGAGGACTAAAGCCAGACTGTGAGGCCGGAGCATGCCAGGGAGGCAGGGAGTAGAACCCAGGACCCAGGCGCTGCTACAGCCCTGGCCACCGCATGAAATCAGGCTGAAGAGGTCTCTGAGGGTTATTCGGCTGCGGGCGGCGCCCCTATGTGACAGCCCCAGGATCCACTGGCAGGAGCAGCGCGGAGCGGGGCCGCGGGCCTGGGTGGTGGTCAGATTAGGGCCCAGCACTGGCCCCACTTCCCGCTCTCAGCTCTTGGCGGGGCCGTGGCGTGGCAGGTCCCACAGACTCACTTTCTGAAACCAAGACCAGAGGAGGGCAGTCCCCCAGGTCAAGGCCCCCGCTGCCACCCCGCTGGCCAATCCTGCTCACCATTGATTAGCAAGGGCCACCTTTAGCCAAACCAATAATTCAGGACCTATGGGCTGTTGGGAGACGTGACCACCAGGACTCAGCGTCCACAAAGGTCGCCATGGCAACAAACCCGCCCCGTGCTTGCTGATTGGCCCAGCGCCGCTCACTAAAGCAGATGCAAGATCTGGGAGTGGGCGGGGCTTCGCAGGAGAAGGGCGCAGAGGGACAGTGGGTCCCACAGACCAGCGTGCCCAGAATGAACACGGGCTGCCCAGGCCTTGCCTGCTGCTGTTGGACCCGGGGTCCACCCCCTCGAGCTCGACCAATCAGCGTGGGCAGAGCTCGACCGGTACCGAGGCCACTTCTTAGTGGCGCGGAGCGGGAGAGGTGTTCTCCTTAGGCAGCTGCAGGTCCTGGTGGCGGCGCTGGAGGCCATGAGTGTGGCGAAGGTGACAGTTGGGCCCAGCGGGTCTTATGGCAGGTGAGCGCCCAGCCAGGGGGGCGTATGGGACCCGGATGTCTTCAGAGGGCGGTCGTAGGGGCGGCGGCCTTTTGGAAATGGGGGTTTGGGACTTAGTGTGGGGATGAGGGAGGATTACAACGGGCATTGAGAGTGAGCTCATGGGACGTGCAGGGCCGTCCTGGGAGAGTGGAGGGGGCTCTGAAGCATGCTCCAGGCCGGGAACTGCTCCTTAGTGCGACCAGCATGCCAGTCCTGTGCCCTGTCCCCTTGCACCCAGTGACGACATCACTCTCCCAGACATGTGCCTTTCTTAATGCACAGGGTGGGTGTGTGTGCTCTCTGGAGAAAAGCAGAGAAAGTGAGAAATAGCTTCCTGGGGGGATGGACATGTAGCAATGCCCTCTTCGTTCCCGTCTGGAATTTTGGTCGCAGGAACGCAGACTCCCAGTGTGTTTTTCAAGCAAGTCTGGGACTTAACTACTGAGTTGGCCAAGTGGGATTCAGGGCCATCCAGAGCCATCCAGGCCGCCCCACCTGCTGGCTTACCCTAGGGTCATCTCAGCCACTCCCCCACCCACACCAATGATTGGCTCATACTGTTGTATCTCTTTTGTGCCCATCAGCCTGTATATAAAGCACAGTTTGCTCTGCAATAAAGGAAGACTTGATCAGCACCTCATCTGGTCTCCAGTCTGTGTATGTCTGTGGGAGTTCTGTGAGCCTGTGTATGTGTGGGTCCCTTTTCTCACCATCCTCACCCAGGTAACTGGTTTGACTGTCCTGTGGGCTGGGACACAGGGCCATCCCAGCCGCCCCACCTGCTGGCCTACCCTGTGCCTTTTGAATCCAGAAAGTCATGCTGCCCTTGGTCAAAGGCTGCACCAGGAAAAGTACCACATACACTTGCAGAAGTCAGACAATTCTCACTTTGTATTTTTATTTTTTTTAAAATTGCTTGAGTGCATGTACTCTTGCCAAAGAGGAAAAGGAAAAACACTTCCCAGTGGGGCATGGACATACTACAATCCCTTCTCTATTTCTCCATCATGTCCAGTTCATTTTCTAAAGATACTTGTATCAAAATAAGCTGACCCGGGAACGAAGTCTTTGACAGGTTGTGGGGAGATGTGCTTGGTCAAGACAATGCTCCCAGGTGGTTTTCTCCCTGAGGTGGGACTTTGTGCTCGACACGTAGATAGTTGGACTGAGTTAACTATTCTTTAAGAAAGGGGTAAAGGGGGGACCAGCAGTTAGTGTAATGGCTATGTCGCTGGACTCCCACGTAGTTGACACGGTTCACGTCCCGGACCCGGTAGCTTAAAACTCATGCCGGGTGTCTGTGTATGCATGCCCAAGATCCCGAGAGGATAATGGAGGAGAAAGGATTGCAGCGTGACCATCCCCCCGGGGGGTGATTTCTCGCTTTCTGTCTATGTCTCTCTCTGTCTGTCTGGTGAGCGCATGTGCCCTATAGCGAAAAAAACCTCTCCCAAAAAAAGGGGGAGGGGTAAAGGGGGGAAAAATGTGCTTACGAAATTCAGGTTTCTGTCTTCTAAACTTTTTCCGTTCACATAGTCTTTATCCTTGAGTATCACCATGTTTAACAATTAGTGGAAATTCAGAATGAAAGTCAGTTATGACCCTTTCCTAGGAATAGAGGCAGGATTTAGCTTGGAAAGATGGCAAGAAGACACCCCTCAATTTGCCATCGAAACATGTTCCCAGGCAAGAGAAATTTTGTGTGTGTTCTAAGTAGCGAAAATACCCACATTAACCTTTTTAATACACATTACATAAAATCTTAGACAGTGGGAGCAGGTTGGGGAACTTCAAGCACTCCAATTGGTGAGTCTCAAAACCTTGCCATGTGTTTTTGGTCCTCAGTTTTATGGGATCAAGCACCTCACAGCAGTCTAATCAAGTGAGAGAAATTGTATTGGGTGACCATGGGTCCAGCTGTGATGGTGATAGCTCATGATAGGCCATCCTAGTCCCACTGATCAGAATTTTGATATCTGCACTTTAACCACCCTTGTGGGATTTCTGAGTACTGGTGAGAAGTGTAACTGTGGACAGGTGGTTACATGTGGATAAGGGGTCCTGGACTACATATGTTTCCTCTGGTGTCTCTGTGTGACTTGTCATGGTCACTTCTACCTTGCTCCCAGCTGGCTACTGCCTACCTTCCACTCAAGCTGTTCCACCTGGAACTCCTGGTCTAACTAGTCTTGGTCTGGAGATGGCATGAGGACATTCCTGGGAGTTGGAAGAGGCCTTGGATATCCACTGGACATCCCTCAAAGCTTTGAGATTTGAAGCGTTTAACTCATTACAAGGAAAGACCTCTATCTGTTTTTGGTAATAACAGAGTGTGGTACCTGACTGTTGTCTATTGAAAACTTAACAGAAAGAGAGCATTTTAGCTGAGAGGTGAAAGGCCCTTTGTCATCCCATGTTAGAAGAGCTGAGAGACCTCAGGCCAGTCCTGGGTGACTGACAGGGAGCTGGGCCTAGACCAGGCCAGCCTGGCAGGTGTGTGTGCCTCTCCTGCTCTGAGCATCTCTCAGAATCAGGCAGAGTTGTATTTTGTGCTAATATTCCAAACACAGGTTTGTGATGGGGTGATTCTCAAAGGTCACCTCCTTCTCAGCCCAGCCTAATCCACTTCACTTTTGAACATAGGTTCCGGATGACAGAAGTTTGGGGTCACCGGGTTGTAAAAACTACCTGTGAGTGAGCTTTCCTCCCTTTTGCTATAATAAAGTTTGTGTCTTTCACATTGAGTGAGACCTTGACTGTCCATTGGATACCCTGAGAACTGTGGGATTTTAAGCATTTAATGAGGTGCACGAGAAGGTCTGTGGCTATTTATGGGAATAACTGAGGTCTGTGGTACCTGACCTTTTTCTGTTAGAATTTACCAGAGACCCAGGCTTTGCACCACGAGAGGTGTAGGGCTTTTCATCAGATCCATGTTAGAGCTAGAAGACCTTGAATCAGGCTTGAGGGCAGTCCAGGGGAGCTGGAACCAGGCCAGCATGGATAATATGTGTCCCTCCCCTCTGTTCAAGGTATCTCTCGACCCCACTCCCATCTTTCGACCCCTGAGCCAGGAACTACAAGGGAGGACTGCCCCCTGAGCCCTAGACCCACGACCCCCAAGCCAGAAAACCCTCTGTCAGCCAGGTACACTATTTTTTTTCTCCTTCTCCTCTTCTTTCATTTGTAAATTCCTCTCTTCTCACTATCACATAGGAAGGCCATTAGACCTACAGACACCCCACTCCCATCTTTCGCCCCCTGGGCCAGAAACTGCAAGAGAGGACTGCCCCCTGAAGCCCCAGACCCAGGACCCCCAAGCCAGAAAACCCT
>NW_006203619.1:62817-63499 GCF_000334495.1 Tupaia belangeri chinensis
GTTTTTTTGTTTGTTTGTTTTTGTTTTTGTTTTTGATGTAGGACATGTGCGCTAGCCAAAAATACAAAAACAGCAAGAGACAGAAAGTTAGAAGTCACCCCCAGGGTGAGTGGCCATGCCACAATTCCTTCTCCTCCATTTTCCTCTCAGGATCTTGGGCACGAACACACACATGCCTGACCTGAGTTTAAGCCACCGGGTCTGGTCTTGAACCACAGTCAACTACATGGGAGTCAAGCAACATAGCCATTACGGTAACTGCTGACCCAAGAAGGAGTTTTTTAAACATAATTTTATAAGGGGAAATTGTATAAAGCTATTTAGATTAGTCATAAAGCATTATATTTTAAACAGTTTAGTATTTTTTTTAAGTTGGGTAATTTGGTGTATTTTATTTATGATGATTTGTCTAAGGGCCTTGAGAATCATTGGCCAGTCATTTAGTAGTAGTAGTAGTATTTATTTATTTATTTATTTTTGTAGTCTGTGGGAAGATGCACACCAGCAAGTCTGCCGAGGTTTCTCAGAGAGCAAATAATTACCATGATTGGTTCCCTTCCAAAAACCTGACCTTCGAAACCTTGCTCTGATTGGCCACTAGAATCCCTCAAATTCGCATATCTGGCACCTCATGATTGGTCCCAAAGCAACCAATCATAGCACACTGTTTACAACCAATCAC
>NW_006203619.1:63753-65431 GCF_000334495.1 Tupaia belangeri chinensis
GTGCTGCTCACAGTAGATGACGCGACCCTTAAGAGCTGTGACACTGCGTCATCTCTGTGCTGTACCGTGCTGCCCACAATAAACGGAAGACACTGTCATCTCCGTGCTTTAACACTACGCCGCTTGTCCCGGCTCTCACTCCTTCACTCAGGAAACCTGTTCGGCTGTTACCCCTGGTCGGGACACCTGGTGCCCGAACAGGGACGGGACAGTAGTCTATCATTTGTGGGCCAATTTTTGTGTTTGTTTGTTTTTGAGTGTAGGAGGACAAGGATGAGAAGACAAAGTCTGGTATGGCTACAAGAACTTTTAATTGTTGGTATAGATGTTTATTTTTCAGATAGGATTTAAAATTTTTGTGTTATATTGTCAACTTTTTTGTTACTTTCAAATTATTTTTATGACTATATTTTTAGAAATAACCTTAACATCTGATTTAGACAGAAATTAATTTTAGTCTCTTTAAGGGTTATTTGAGGCTTGCTAGTGAGATTGTCAGATGTCTAAGGGGAGCCATTGGGGTCTTGGGCCACACCAATCTTTAGTTTTACAGGTCAGCATGGACTTTAGAAGTCTCAGGCTCTTTTTATAGATCAGTGTATTTTATCTCTAGGGACTAACCGCACACCTGGGGACAAGGCCCCAGTGGGGAACATGAAGATTTTAGTCATGTGCATGGTTTAGTGTCTGGATTGTCTATATTGGAATCAGGTTTTTGGTGTGTATGTATGTGTGTGTATGTGTGTGTGTCAGAGACTCTGATCTGGGCTGTGTCCAGATCCTGTCTTTGAATAAGTCTTTAGTCTTTGAAATTATTATGAATGACTATGGAGTGTTTAAATGACAGTTAAATAAAAATTTAGGGTGTCTTGTTAATTTGTTATAACGTATTTTTTAGTTATTTGATAACTTTTTAAAAAGAATATCTATTCTGACTTGTAAGAGTTTCTACACTGAGAAGGGAAACTAAATTTTAATAGATGGTGTAAGGAGTGGCTGAGTACCGTCAAGAGGGCAGAGTCCAGTTTACAGGTTTCATGAGGCATCTGTCTTTTTGACTATATAAAAACCCTAGTTGGAGAACGTAGTCTAAATCTATTTTTTTTTTTTAGTTAGTAACTAAGGGGAGAGTCTAGTGGAAAAGAGGCCTAACTAAAGAGAAACAGGAGTACAAGAAGGCAGGTGGGGAGGAGGCTGTCAGGAGTTTTAGTCTTAACTTGTCTTACCCCATTTTTTGAGACTTTTACTTTAAGTTTTTGTCTTTGATATATATGCCTAGTTTTTATTAATTGTCCACGTTGATCTTTTTTATCTCACCTTGGGAAGTTTGATATTTTTTGAAGAAGTTATTAAGTTTGTAAAAATAGAATTGTATATATTTATATATATTGACTGGTAGTTTATGAACATGTACAAACAAACAACAATGATAATAAAATTTGTTTTAACAATTTTTTAAATGTAAAACTGAACAATCTTGAACAATATTATTAATAGACCCTCTTAATTTTATAAAATTTAAAGACCAACAATAGGAATAATTAAAGCATGTTAACTTAATAGTAAGAATTGTAAGGAGGACTCAGAGAGAACCAAGTGGCAATGTTCTCATGAGTTTATGTTTAACATTGGATTTATATTTTTATGTCAATTTTATCTTTTTAACTCAGGTGTATTG
>NW_006203620.1:0-4069 GCF_000334495.1 Tupaia belangeri chinensis
CATCTTCCATGGAGATGTCAATGAATATAATGTACCACCTGTGAATATTTTAAATGTTGAACTAAAAATAAAAAATATGAAAAAAAATATAGGATACTATGAACAATTATATGCCAAGAAAGAAGAAAATCTGGATAACATGGACAAATTCCTGGACACATGTAATATACCAAGATTATGACAGAAGAATGTAGAAATTCTGAGAGGTTCATAACAACCCAGGAGATTGAATCAATAAAAAATGTCCTCACAACAAAGAAAAGCCCTAGCCATGATGGCTTCACCTCTGGATTCTACAAAATTTTAAAACAAGAGTTAACCCCCATACTGTTCAAGTTATTTCTAAAGATCCAAAAGGGTGAATCTCTCCCTAATTCATTCTATGAAGCCTCCATCACCCTTATCTTTAAAACAGATTAGGACCAGACAAGGAAGGAAAACTATAAACCAATATCTCTGATGAATATAGATGCAAAGATTCTCAACAAGATACTAGAAAATCATATTCAACAACTAATAAATAAGATTATACATCATGATCAGGTAGGCTTTATTCCAGGAATGCAAGGTTGGTTAAAAATACACAAAACTATAAATGTAATAAACCACGTTGACAGAAAGAAAGATTAAAAAAACATATGATCATATCAATTGATACCAAAAAACACTTGATAAAATACGACAAGCCTTCATGATTAAGACTCACAGCACTATTGGCATAGAAGCATGATTTCTCAGCACAATAAAAGCTATCTATGAAAAACCTACAGCGAACATCATCCTGAATGGAGAAAAGCTGAAAGCTTTTTCAGTAAAAACGGGTACAAGGCAAGAGCCCAACTTCTCCACTCATTTTCAATATAGTACTAGAAACATCACCAATGCAATCAGAAAAGAGAATAAAATAAAAGGCATTCAAATAGGAAAAGAAGACATGAAACTTTCTCTATTTGTAGATGACATGACTGTGTACATAGGACTGTATACATGCCTGTATACATGGATACAATTGTATCCATGAAGAAAATACTGGAAGTAATACATGAATAAAGTTGCAGACTACAAAATAAACATACAGAAATCTATAGCATTTCTGCATACAAAAAACAGACATATTGAGATAGGACTGAAAAAAGTTATTTCATTTACCATAGCCTCAAAAAGTATAAGCTACTTAGAAATAAACCTAAGCAAAGAAGTTAAAGGCCTCCACAAAAAAAAATAAAAATAAAAATAAATAAATAAATAAAATAAAAAATAAAAATAAAAACATGAACTTAAAAAAAGAAATTGAAAATGACACAAAAAGTGGAAGGACATCCCTTGTTCCTGGATTGGAAGAATTAATATAACCAAAATGGCAATTCTACCCAAATTAATCTACTTATTTAATGCAATCCCAATCAAAGTACCAGACATGTTCTTCACAGATCTAGAAAAGATGATCATAAAATTTGTCTGGAATGATAAAAGACCTCATATTGCCAAAGTGATCATGCACAAGAAGAGTGGAGTGGGTGGCATCTCATTCCAAGACCCAAAAACATATCACAAAGCTGTAGTAATCAAAACAGCATGGTACTGGCACAGAAAGAGACAGGTGGACCAACGGAATAGAATAGGGTCCCCAGAAATAAATTTCCAAACATAAACTCAACTGAATTCTGACAAGGGGTATCAGGCCATCCAGTAGGAAAAGGAAAGCCTCTCCAGCAAATGGTGCTGGAAATACTGGACATCCACCTGCAGAAAGATGAATCTGAACACCTACCTCTCAAAATTGACAAAAATCAACTCAAGGTGGATCAAATATCTAAACCTAAGACCTCAAACCATAAAACTGCTCCTAGAAAACCCTGGGGAAACTCTGAGAAACTTTGGGGTAGGCAAAGACTTCCTAAATGGAACCCCCCAAAGCACAGTCAATAATCCTCAAAATAGACAAGTGGGATTCCATCAGACTAAGAAGTTTTTGCATGGCAAAAAGACACAATAATTAGTGTAAATCAACAGCCATCAGAATAGGAAGATATTTTTGCAAACTATGAGTCAGATAAGGGACTAATAATCAGAATACACAAGGAACTCAAGCATCTGTCCTAAAAAAAGACTATAAACCCTATTAAAAGATCAGAAAATGAGTTGAAAAAACCTCTCTCTAAGGACAACATACAAATAGCCAAAAGGCATATGAAAAAATGCTCAACATCCCTCATTGTAAGGGAAATGCAGATCAAAGCAACAATGAGATACCACCTAACCCTACTCAGAATGACTAAGATTAAAAAGACAAAAACTGACAAGTTCTAGTGGAGATGTGGTGAAAGGGGAACTCTCTTACACTGCTGGTGGGAATGTAAATTGATCCAGCCACTGTGGAGAACAATTTTGAGATTCCTCAAAAATCTACAAATAAACTTCCATATGATACTGCAATATCATTCCTTGCTATCTGCCTAAAGCACAGAAGAATTCTTAATCGGAAAAGCACTTGCACATCTATATTTATTATGGCACTATTCACAATTGCTAAGACATGGAACCAACCCAAATGCTCATGAACAAAGGAATGGATTGAAAATCTGTGGCACATATAATCTAAGGAATAATACTCAGCCATTAAAAAAAAAAAAAGAAACAAACAAACAAAAAAAAACCAACAAAACCCTGACTTTTGACAGAAAGTGGATGAATATGGAAGATTTACTGCTGAGTGATGCCAACCAGGTTATGAAGAAGAAACACCCTATGTCTCCACTTAATATATACCAAGTTTCTGCACCCTATGACCGAAACTGAATGACTAAAGGATATTGAAACTTACTAAATGGTTGTGAATACCAGATATAGGGTGGGAAGAGGGTGGATGAAGTAGTAGAGTCTGAGGAGAAACATTAAGGAAAAAAATAAAGAGGCAAGGCATTTATGGGACAAAAAAAATTATTTATTATCTATTGAAGATAATTTTATAACATTGTCAAAAAGGACTGGTGAGAAAAGGACTGGTGAGAAAGTTGGAATATTCACTTTGTAAGTTAAGTAACATGTGATTGAATGTATAAAAATATTGTATTAAAAGAAAAAAATAAGAGCAGTTCTGGACACCAGGCAGACTGAGGCTGCAGGCCCGACCCTTCCGAATCTCCACACATTCCCACGGTTCTTCTTCCTTGGACCCCAGGTTGGTTGTCTGGGATTTTAAGGTGAACTCCCAACCCACCCCACCCGCAATCCAGATCAAGCCGGCCAGCAGTTTTGGACACCAGGAGGACTGAGGCTGCAGGCCCACCAAACCCAGAAACAAACCTGGTCCTGTCACTCATCATCTGGCCCTTTCCCACTAGCCATTGGACTCTTTGAATTTTGGTGATTTGAATAGTGCATGATGCATGATTTCCTTTTTTGTTGTGTTTTTCTTTGCTCTTGGGTTATTGCTTATTAGGTCAGTTGAAGACTCATCACTCCTTAGAAACAGGAAGGACTTTGGACCATCCAGGGCTAGTGGCAACAGTTAATGGTAATTGTGAGCAACAGGTAGGACAACTATAAGAGAAACCATCAATTTTCAAAGCCTGTACAACTTTTAACAATCAGAGGTAACTTAAATAAGTTAGGAAAAAACATATAGATTACCTGATGACTAGGAACAATCGCAGAGGATCAAGAAATACGAGCAACCAACAAAAGGCCTCTCCCTCAAGGGAAATCATCAAGCCTACATCACCCACAGTCAATACAATGGACTTCATGGACATGTCTGATAAGGAATTCAGAATATTTGTAGTGACCAAACTAACTGAGATGGAAGAGAAAAGAGACAAGGAGTTCCAGGAGATGAGGAAGTCCTTCAATGACTTGAAAGAAGAAATGGATACCTTAAACAAGAACCAGATGGAACTTCTAGGATTGAAGAATGTGATACAGGAAATCAAAACCTCCCTTGAAAGTATTAAAAGTAGATTAGACCAGGCAGAAGATTGAATATCTAACGTAGAAGACAAAATATCTGGCCTAGAAAAAAGTATCAGGAAGATTGAAAAAACAACCATGAAAAATGAGGATAATATAC
>NW_006203620.1:9332-11621 GCF_000334495.1 Tupaia belangeri chinensis
GATGAAGCGGAGAGATTAATGTCTCTGTATTGACTGACATGCATGGCATTCCCTTTTGAAAAAGCATTGTAATACACTGTAAAGTTATATGTAATCCAATGTAATATAAAGAAGATTATGATGATAATAAAAAATAAAATAAAATAAATAATAAAAATATTAAATATATACAAGATTATTTGTAAACAAAAAAGTAAAAATGATTAGTATAATAAGTACTAATTGTATAATTATGCTTGTGATTTTATAAATGGTTGAACTTTCTATTAATTAGTTCTTATATCCTTTCTCTTTTTGAAATTACTAAAATTGTTATTATTTTTGGTAAAAACATTATCTCGCTGACTTGGTAGTGCAGCGGTAAGGCAATGCTCAAATTATCCTGGACCCATATGAAATATTATAGGTTCATTTTCCTTTCAATATGTACATACAATGTGCATGTACCCATAATCTTGGCTGGTTGGGAAGGCTGAGAGGATCTCAGTATGAGACCCTATTGAGGGTGCTACTCCCTCTCTCTCAATAAGCAAACATTTTTAAAAGTCACATCTGACATTAAATTTATGTTTTTTTCTATTAAATTTGACAACCTGTTAAAACTTGTATTCATGCTGAGATGGCTACTGAACTTGAGCTGTAAAATACTGCTTTCATTGACTAAAAATGAAGATTTTCTGCTGAGACTTCTCTCTCCAGATTCATATGGCATTATTCACAATTGCTAAGACATAGAACCAATCCAACTGTCCATGAATAGGTGAATGGATTGAAAAGGTGTGACACTATGGAATACTACTAAACAAAATAAGATCCTGGCATTGGATAAAAAATGTACAAATATAGAAGATTTACTGCTAAGCAAAGCAAGCCAGACTATGAAAGAGAGGCATTGTATGTCCCCACTCAATAAATACAAATGTCTGCACTCTATGGCAGAACTTGAAAGACTGGACAGTATAAAGGCATGGAGAGGAACTATGGATTCCAGAGACAGTGTGAGAAGGTGGAAGAAGGGAATAGGGTTAGAGGGAGGGAATCAAGGGGGAAAAGAAACAAGCAAAATATATTAAGGGACACAAAAATGGAAAATAATCTGTTGATGATAATATATATGGTAATATCTTTGTATTCAGGACGGGAAAATGCATTTGGTATGCTGTAATGATAAACAGTGATTGAATGTAAAATAATAATAAAAAAGTTTTAAATTAAATTTTTAAATTTTTTTAAAAACTGTTGTCCCCATCATGACTTTTTATACAGCACTAACTCATTCACAAGCATACACCCATCATGGACTATTCACCTCCTAAAGGCCCCACCTCTTAATACTAGAATAAAGGTTCATAATTTTTTTCCTTCTACAGATGTCTTTATTTTGGTGATGGAAGCAAACCATGATGAGTGGGACTTCAAGATTATTAACATTGCCTCTTGTACCACAAACTTCTTGGCCCACTGTCAAGGTTATGCATTCAGGAAAACTTTTTATTACAGAGTGACTCATGATCACAGTTCATACTATCACTTTTGCTATGAAAATTATGGATGACCATCAGAAAATTCTGGCATGTTGGTCATGGTGGTATGCAGATAATTATCCCTGAAAACATTGACACCACCAAAGTTGTGGGTAAGGCCAATCCTGAGATAAATGGAAGTTTATTGATATAGTCTTCCTCAACATGTCTATTGTTGATCAGACCTGTCTTCCAGAGAAAGTAGGCAAATATGATGACATCAAGAAACTGTTGAGTCAGGCGTACTAGGACAACTGAAGATTTTCTGCCCATACTTCACCCTCCTGACCCCAAGATCTAGTAGGTAGAGCACCCTCTGTATTCTCTGTCTGTGTCTCTCTAATTATTTTTTAATTTCTAAACTTTTTCTTAGCCCTATGACTCTTTTATCTTGTGAAACCTCACGTTTCCCCCTCCGACAAAGGACAGGCCAATCACATCTACAGTTGATCTCCGAGCAGCCCCTTTTATATAATGCATTGTGCATGATGCATTTTTAATTTTTTCTTTTTTAAAAAACTATTTTCTTTCTTCTTATAATATTTTTTCTGGTACATTTTTATTTATTTTTTATATACATTCAATCACATTATTTACCTTACAATGTGAGCATTTCAATATGTGAAACTTTCTCCTCAGTCCCGTTGATCAAAATATTTTGACAGAATGTGGAAGAATACAGAAGACTTACTGAATGCACCTGGCCAGCAAGGGGGGGCAATACTGCCCCCACTGACTCCCATCCAGACCCCCAGTCCAGGCTCCA
>NW_006203620.1:11639-12339 GCF_000334495.1 Tupaia belangeri chinensis
TTTTTTGGGTGTGGCGGCCAGCAGCCTGGTATATCTGAAGGCACCTGGCCAGCAAGGGGGCAATACAGCCCCCACTGACTCCCATCCAGACCCATAGGCAGCTGTGAAAAAGGAGGTTCTGCTCTTCAGACACCTCACTTTAGTATCTTTTTTGAGATCACATTATTAAAAACAACAGAAAAGAGACTTCGGCAGATGTCAATTCCCAACAAAAGGGAAACATACTCCTAGCCAGTGAAACATTCGCCTAACAGGTACTTAAAAGTTAGTACATCTTCAAATGGCTAGAAGTAGAAGAAGAGCCTCTGGTATAAATAAACAAGGAAATATATCTTCATCAAATGTACAGAGTAACTCCCCTCCACCTTTCATGCTAATGGACGATGTTACCAATATGTCAGACAAAGAATTTTGAACATTTATGGTGAACAAATTCTTCGAGTTGGAACAGAAAAGAGACAACGAACTACAGGAGATGAGAAAGTCATTCCAAGATATGAAAGAAATGGACACTCTGAGAAAGAACAAGATGGAGCTATTAGAGATAAAGTCTGGAATAGAGGAAAACAAAAACTCCCTTGAAAGTATTAAGTAGATTAGATCATGCTGAAGATCAAATCTCTGATGTAGAAGATAAAACCTGTGACCAAGAAAGAACCACCAAAAAGATAGAGAAAATAACAACAACAACAAAAAAAAA
>NW_006203620.1:16340-19028 GCF_000334495.1 Tupaia belangeri chinensis
CAACAAAACCCTGGCTTTTGACAGAAAGTGGAAGAATATGGAAGATTTACTGCTGAGTGAAGCAAGCCAGGCTATGAAGAAGAGACACTGTACGTCCCCACTTAAATATATACCAAGTGTCCACACCCTATAACTGAAACTGAGGGGCTAAAGGATGTAGAAACACAAGAATGGGTGTGAATGCAGATGTGTGGAGGAGTGGGGCCTGGGGAAAAACATATGGAGGAGAGATACAGAGACAGCATTGTTGGGACAGGGAAGTAGTATTGTTATATTTTGATCAACTTGCCTGGGGAGAAATGTTCACATATTGAAATGGTCACCTTGTAAGCTAAATAATGTGATTGAATGTATTAAAAAATATTTTTAAAAAATTTTTAAAAAGAATATGGAAGATTTACTGCTGAGTGAGGCAAGCCAGGATATGAAGCAGAGACATTGGATGTCCCCACTTTTCTTATAATTTGTATTGTTTTGTCTTGCTTTTATTTTTTCCCTTTGTTTTTTTCCCCCCTTTTCTTTTTTCTTTTACCTTCCTCACTTTTCTGCTCAGCCTCCACACATTAAGCTTCTAGACAGGTTCAGGTGCACTGTAGTGAAACATCTGAATACTTTTAGGGTCAGAGTAATCCTCAATTCCTAGGGAAACTGCTGCACAAAGGGAGAAAAACAGAACTGCAGAGAGATTGCAGAACACCTCTTCCTGTACACCTCTAAACACTCAGATTTGACTCCCAAAATTAAAGAAAAATGTATAATACATCAGATGACCAGAAACCACCACAGAGGCACAAGAAATATGAGAAGTCAAGAAAACATCTCACCGCCAAGGGAAAAGAATAACACCTCATCCTGTACAGAAAATATAATGGAACTTGTGTGAATACCAGATAAAGAATTTAGAACATTCATAGTGACAAAACTAACAGAGATGCAAGAAAAGAGAGACAAAGAACTCCAGAAGATGCAGGAGAAAAAAGACAATGAGTTCCAGGAGGTGAGGAAGTTCTTGCACAACCTGAAAGAGGAATACACACATACACACACACACACATATCCCTGTTTACTTAATCAGACTGTGATATTAATGCCGTCAATTCCTATCAATACTACAAGATATATTTCAGACTTTCCAGTTTCAATATTTGTAACTCTCTTCTTGGACAATGAGAATCTTATCCTGTATTTATTTACTTGCTTACCCCCAGACATGCCGATCTCCAGCCCAAGATTGAGTAAAATAACCCTCCAAAAGTGAGAATAATATACAAGTAATACTAGATACCATTAAACATCCAAACATCTAGATAATGGGTGTCCCAGACGGTGAAGAAACGAATCAGGGCATTGATAATCTATTCCATGAAATCCTAGAAGAAAACTTTCCAAACCTAGAGAGGCATTCGAATATCCAGACCCAAGAAATACAAGACTCCACATAGAATCAACCCAAGAAGATCTCCAAGGCATATCATAGCCAGATTGACCAAAACCACAGACAAATACAAGATACTAAAATTGGCAAAAGAAAAATATCAAGTTACTTTCAAAAGATATCCCATCAGGCTAACATCAGACCTCTCAGCAGAAACATAGCAAGTATGGAAAGAATGGGGAAATATATTCAAAGTGTTAAGTGAAAAACAATTTCAACCAAGAATACTATACCTGAAATGACTATCCTTCATATGAGAAGAAAAGACAAAAACATTCTCAGATAAACAAGTCTGAAAAAATTTACCAACACCAGACCAGCTCTCCAAGAACTGCTGAAGGGTGTGCTATACCAGGAAAACTAAAGTTGAACACACAGAAATAAGAGTACAAAAACAACCAAGAAAATGGCCAGCCAAATGGTAGGGACAAGTCCAGAGTTGAATGTTAACTTCCAGGATTTAAACAGAAAGATGAGACCATAGTAACACTGCAAATTCAATAGATGAAAGATTAATTATATGAAACTGAACTGGTAAAATAGAATTTTATGACTTTTACCTAAAACATTACTGATTTTCTTCTATGCTTTCTTTTCCAGATTCAAGGATTTTTGTCTTCTCTTGAACTGTTGATAGTTTCATCTATCTACTATTTGAATGGAATCCTAACCTTTTTCCTGGTTTTAAGTCTTAAGCAAATTTCTCTTAAGTTTTTTATTTTGATCTATTTAAACTAAAACTGGTTTTCTTGAATTAAAAAATGCATAAAAATACCTGCTTAATGACTGCAGTAAGCTATATAGCCCCAGCTAGTTGCTACTTTACAGTGTGTTCATTTAATTCACAGGTTTATGCCTAAAGCAAAAATCTCTACGGAAAAAAAAAGTTTTTTCTTTCTTTCTCTGTATCATTCTGTGCTGTATTTTTCCCCTCTGCTGACCCACTGAAAGGTTTAAAACTGTGTATGTCTATTTATCTACTAGCACTTCTGCAGCTGTGACCACATTAGGGATGTCATTTTTTGGGTTTTTTGTTTTGTTTTGTTTTATTTGTTTGTTTTTGTTTGTTTTTTGTATTTTTTGGAGAGGTTTTTGCTATAGGGCGCATGTGCTCACCAGACAGACAGAGAGAGACAGAGAGATAGAAAGTGGGAAACACCCCCCCCAGGGGGGATGACCACACTGCAATTCCTTCTCCTCCATTCTCCTCTTGGGATCTTGGGCACGCACGCACACGTGCCCGGCATGAGTTT
>NW_006203620.1:19176-19803 GCF_000334495.1 Tupaia belangeri chinensis
AAAAAAAAAAAAAAAAACCTAGTTATTTCAACACACTCAATAGAGCCAAATGACTCATCCAGGCACAGGGAAAATATTACCCATATGGGCTCTTTATGTGCTAGGGGAGGCTCTTTGTCTTATAAATGTGTGTGTGTGTGTGTGTGCGCACACGCGCACACAGAGATACATATATGTATATGTATAAGAAAGAGGCAGAGGGCTTCCTGTGAGTTCTAAGGGTGTTCTTGGAGCTAGGGATCCCTCAGGCTGTATTTCTTCCCATGCTTTTATTTATGCATCCTTTAAAAAAATCTTAATATCACTTAAGAATAACTTCCTCAGTCCCTCATCAGGCATTGACCCTGTGAGAGGTCTATAGCCAAGCACAGAAATTCCTTCCCAAGATGAAGTTTAGGGGACTCTATGGTATAAGATGGGAGCTTGCTTAACGGTGGGTCTCACATACAAGTCTTGGAGTTAGTCAGGTGTTCTGTGGGTTATGAGGAAGGTTCTTAAGTTCATGAATAGCTCCCTATTGAATTCTGGCATCAGGATGTATTCTTTTGGTTAAGTATGTTTCTGTGTGTGTGTATGTGTGTGTGTGTGCGTGTGTGTGTGTGTGTGTGTGTGTGTGTGTGTGTGTGT
>NW_006203620.1:20947-40832 GCF_000334495.1 Tupaia belangeri chinensis
ATGTTTCTGTGTGTGTGTGTGTGTGTGTGTGTGTGTGTGTGTGTGTGTGTGTGTGTGTGTGTGTGTGTGTGTGTATGTGTTTAAGGTATTAGGGGGAAAGGATTTTTAAAAACATATAGCTAGAATAAGAAGGGAATAAATGGGAGCAGTAGAAGCTTGGAAGAGAGCCAGATGACAAAAGTTTGGGATGATGAAGTCTTAACTCCAAACTTTGGAAAGGACTATCTCAGAGCTCATTCTCTTGCTTTTTTTCTCTCTGTACTCAGTGTGAGGGCTTCAACTAGAGAGCTTCTGTCAGAGCCGAAAAGACATAGAACCACAGATGACTTTATGCTTGTCTCTTTAGGATAAAACTGGATATTTATCCAGTAGGAAGCAGCTTGACACATAGAAAGAAGTGATTTAATACTCCACTGAGGAAAGAAGACAAGATTTAGGTAAGTCATTGGCTTCAGCTGGCCTGAATTTAAGTATCTGAAGGGAATTCCTGAGAGAGGACTGAGAGAAGGGAGTAGAGATCACATGTTGTTAATTAGAAAACAAGGAATGAGAAGAATGCTAAGCTTTAGCTTAAACTCTTCTTGTAGGTTGATGACAAGCCACATGTAAAGTTTAAGATGGGTATTTTTAACTCATCCTTCTGGCCCACTGGAAGAGCTCCAGCTGTATGGTAACAAAACAGATGTGGTAAAAGAACAAGATGTTTCAGGCTTTGAGTTTCAAAGGGCCAAATGAAAGTGGAGGTCTGCGTTTGTAACTCTCGGGGTGTATTTCTCACCCTGAGTAGGGGCCCTGTTTTTTCAGGTGTGAGGACAGGAGGGATAAAAAAGAGCAGTCAGGTGGATTAGGCCCTGTGAGGAGAGAATATGAGATTTCTCAGGTACAATGGCAAAGATAAGTGACCACTTCTAGGTCTCTCACGATTCCTTTGATATTTTACTAAAATTGTCACTCAAAGCTCACAAATGGGACAATCTCTAAGTATCCAGACAGAGAGAGAAGGTGTCTCCTCTGGACTGAAAATTTCTAGATCCCTAGATCGCTGGATAGAGGAAGAGGGTAGATGCTTGACTGGGTATGCCTTTGCCTTGGGAGAATATAAGGAATTTTAATGATTTCCTGTGTAAAGTCTTGAGGGGCCTTGGGTAGCCAGTATAAACAGGAGACATTTCAGTTGATTGGATTTATGTTCCTGAAATCAGGAAACAGGCCAACACAGGCCTCTGTTTAGCTCTGTTCCATGGGATTGTAAATTGGAATGCAAGGAGATGCTGCCTCAGATTGATTCCATCCTGTAATCAGTGGCTTTTCTATCATTTGGATTTTGTTTCAGCTACTTACAACGTGTGTGTGTGTGTATGTGTGTGTGTAAACTGCTTCTGTTCTCAGAAAAGTTAGAGGTTAAAAGAGGGTCTGTCTGCCATGGATGGGATGGATGACTGAGTCACAAATGAACATCATTCAAATCTGGGACAATGTTATTGTAAGATATACAATTGGACCATATGGCCTTAAACATTCATTTCAGACGATTCCTTATATAGGAAGCACAAAGCATCTAGGACCTTTCATTTTCATTTGCTGTGTAAAACCATAGAGTCTAAATTACTTTATCTCACACTTATTTTTACCTTGTCTTATGCAAAGAACTTGATGCCAAAATTTAGACAGCCTTGGAATCCAGATTGGGCTTTGTCACCAGCTAGTTGTATGAACTAAACCATTCATGAAATATGAGTAGCCATCACTGATTGATTGCTTACTTATTATGTCATCCCTCTGCCCAGTGCCTTACATAGATGATCATATTTCATCCTCACAACAGTCCTGGGAAGTAGGGGTTATTATTATCCTCACTTGAGAAGGATACTGTTTCTCAGTTAAGAAAACTGAAATTTAGTAACAGACTCAAGGTAAGTGACTAATCAATGGCAAAGTCCAAATTAGAATCTAGAACCATCTCCAAAGCCTTACATTAAACTGCCTCTACTCACGAACTTTTTACTCTTTGTGTCATGGGTTCTTGTAAAGTAAGAGTATTACTTTGCTTAATACCTAATCTGTCTTATTTACAAGAATGTTTTAAGGACAAAGTAAGTTGGTTTTTTTGTTTTGTTTTGTTTTGTTTTTTCCTCCAGGAAATTACTACCTGGATAAGCTGTCTGGAAATCTTACCACCTGTGAAACTGCCTTAGAAACATAAAGCAGAACCAGCAGTTGGCGAAATGGCTACGTCACTTGACTCCCATGTGGTTGACCTTGGTTTGAGTCCCAGACACGGTGGCTTAAACTCACGCTGGGTGCGTGTGTGTGCATGCCCAAGATCCCGAGAAGAGAATGGAGGAGAATGGATTGTGGCATGGCCATCCTCCCTGGGGGGTGATTTCTCACTTTCTGTCTCTCTGTCTCTCTCTCTCTGCCTTTCTGGCAAGCACATGTGCCCTATAGGAAAAATTTCTCAAAAAAAGAAAACATAAAACACTATGTAAGTGCCTATTTCCAGTGATACTGTTTTATTGCATGTACAGAGAAGGGAAACTAACAGTCATAGGTAAAGAACAAGCTGGGGGGACCAGCAGTTAGCGTAATGGCTATGTTGCTGGACTCCCATGTAGTAGACCGCGGTTCGAGTCCTGGACCCGGTGGCTTAAAACTCATGCTGGGCGTGTGTGCGTGAAACTGCCTTAGAAACATAAAGCAAAACCAGCAGTTGGCGAAATGGCTATGTCACTTGACTCCCATGTGGTTGACCGTGGTTTGAGTCCCGGACCCGGTGGCTTAAACTCACGCCGGGTGCGTGTGTGTGCGTGCCCAAAATCCCGAGAGGAGAATGGAAGAGAAGGGATTGTGGCGTGGCCATCCCCCCGGGGGGTGATTTCTCGCTTTCTGTCTCTGTCTGTCTGGCGAGCACACGTGCCCTATGGCAAAAAAAAAAAAAAAAAACAAAAAAAAAAAAAAAAACCTAGGGTAAAAATCGCACGTGGTTTTCAGCTGTTCCCTACAAAATGTGGCAACCAGCTGTTGCCAATCTCCTTTCATTCCCACTGAGAATGAAAGGAGAGGAAACATGCAATAATTTGAAGTGTGACTGTAATGTAATGTTACTGCTACTTTTTCACAATCATATTAGGATGTGCATACCCTAAGGAATGGTGTCCCCTTCAGACTAGCACCTTGGGAGGCTAAATCTCTGTACATTTATTACAGTGATATTGCCATTGCTCAAAATGTTTTTTTTTTTGAAACCCACTCTAGTAATTGGGTTCAGAGCCTACAGCACATTCTTTTAAATATCCTCAGTGGTAATAAATCTTTGTCCTTTGAAGGTGGATTTGATTTTAGCAAATATCCCAAATTCATTGAGAGTTGAGTCTAGAAAATAAGGTGAGTGGTCAGGCACAGTAATAGTTTTTCAACAAAATCAACCCACTTCCTCTCTTGTCCAATCCTTTCTCCACCCGACTTTTTCCTACCTACCCTTTTCACTCTCTCCCATTCTCCCTTCCAAGTATGACTGTGAGACACTAAGACCATTTTTTGTGTGGTTCATAACCTAGTGCAAACAGAGAGTAAGTGACTACTATCTGCTGTCACAAGACTAGGAAAGAGTTGAGCTAGGATTAGATGCTATACCTCTTGCAATTCACAGCATGAGGAACTTCAGCTAACAGAGAGACTTTATGAGGACAAAGGGCACTAAATAATGAAAATAGACGAGCAAACGACTATAGGTTTTTTGTCCCTAAAGATCTTTCTGTATCCTTCACAGAGAACATGAATATAGGACTGCTTGATGTCAGCAGAAATTCCCTGTGATTTGATATTTTCTTCCACTCAAATCCAACTGGGGATAGATGAACAACTCTGAAGTTTGACTTTTCAAATAGGCTATAAATGCGAGATAAGAACTCTCTACTTCTCTAGTCACTCTCAAACCAAACAAGGCTGTAGGAAAGCCTGGACTATCTGTGAGCAAAGACAGGTAAAGATGTGTACTTAGCTACCACTTTTCCAGATCTGCTCCTCCTCCATTCCCATCACCACCTTGTCCATACTTCTCTAGTCTCTCCATTAGGAGAACAGTGTTTAATTAGTGCATTCAGCCAACAGGTTACATAGAACATTTGTGTTTTAGAAGAGGGAACCAGTGCTATGATTACCTTGAAGGAAAGAAACCAGACTAGCAGAGAATCTTGATGCATCAGTGAAGAGATACTTTTAGTCAAGGCAAAATCATGCCAAATCATCTAAGAAAGGCAACATCCATTGGTCTTAAGCATGAAGTTATCCCTAGATAGTGAATTCTATCACAGGCTTCATTCCCTCAAGTGCTGTTTCTGGTTTTTCTTTTTGTTTTTTGTTTTTTGTGTGTGTTTTTTGGGTGTTTGTTTGTTTGTTTGTTTGTTTTGAGGTTTTTGCTATAGGGTGTGTGTGCACTCGCCAGACAGACAGAGACAGAAAGCGAGAAATCACCCTCCAGGGGGGATTGATCACACCACAATCCCTTCTTCTCCATTCTCCTCTTAGGATCTTGGGCACGCACGCACACATACCCAGCGTGAGTTGAAGCCACCGGGTCCAGGACGCGAACTGCGGTCGACTACATGGGAGTCCAACAACATAGCCATTATGCTAACTGCTGGTCCCTCTGTTTGTTTGTTTTTAAGATAAATTTTTGCACTCACAGGAGAGACAGAGAGGAAGCAAGAAATCATCCCCCAGGGGGATGTCCACGCTGTAATCCCTTCTCTTCCATTCTCCTCTCAGGATTTGGGTAAGCATGCACATGTATCTGGCTTGAGTTTCTTATTTTAGAGAGAGATTTTTGCTATAGGGCACATGTGCTCATCAGAGAGACAAATAGACATACAAAAAGTGAGCAATTTCTACCCAGGGTGGATGGCCAAGCCACAATCCCTTCTACTCCGTTCTTCTCTCAGGATTTAGGGCATGCACACAGATGTGCCTGGCATGAGTTTTAAATTGTCAGGTCTGGGGCTCGAACCCTGTTCAAATACATGGGAGTCCAACAGTGTAACCATTACTCCATCTGCTGGTGGTCCCAGTGAGTTTTAAGCTGCCAAGTCTGGGACTCAAACCATAGTTGACTACATGGGAGTCCAGCGATATAACTACTACACCATCTGCGGGCCTGCTGGCTTCTGTTTTGGGGGGGTTCTCAATATTTATTTGTTTAATTCCATTTGTTATTATTATAAGTTTTTAATTTGACCATAGAGAGAGAGAATGGGTAAGTGAGAAAGCAAGCCACCAAGTCCAGGATTCAAACTGCACTCAGTCTTGTAGGAGTCCAGTGCCTGGCTTCTGTTTTAAGAACTAAATTTTGAACTACACAATTTTAGAGCTGCCAAAGTTCTTGGAAAGAGACCATTCTCTCATGTTAAAAATTAGAGACTGGGATGGATGTGAGGGAGAAACGGGTAACAGTCACCTGCTCCCAAATCACATAAGGAACTGATGGTCCTACTGGGGCTAGAGCCCAGGTGCCTGGATTTCCACCACACTGGGTTGTTTATTGTTTTATTTTGCTTTTTTTTTTTTTGTTTTATTTTGTTTTGCTTTGTTTCCTCCAGGCCAGCAATTGTTTGCAGAAAATTCCAGATTCAAAGGTTTTTTGGAGGGTCACAGTTCCCCTGCTAGTTTCATCTTGCTATTAATACAAGAAACAATTGTGTTTCTCAGGGGAGGAGGGAATCGGAGAAATGTCAGAATGCTATGCCATTTCCAGAGGCCTAACAGCTTCTCTGTTTTGAGGGTAAGCAAACTCCCTGGAAACCTAGGAGCATTGTTTTTAAACCCAAGCAGACAGCATCCCTTCCACAGCAATTCAAGTTTGTATTTGCTGTTCATTATCCAAGATAAACTATTGGAGAAAGTATTCCACCAATTATGTTTCCATGAGGCCCCTAGCACATGGTATTGATTAGAATGAGCAAGAGCAAAGCAGATTTCCCCCTGTGAATGTCTGAAAACAGCTTGAAATCCAGTCAATGTTGTTCCAGCACCATTACCTGGCTTCCAGCTGCTGCTTAGTGAAAATTCAAAGTTCAAGAAGATGACACCTAGAGGGATAGGTAGAGGTACAGAGGGTCAAACTGGTGAAGAGAATCACAGGAGAACTATAGTTAAAAATGTGCTGTTTTGGTTTCCCCAGCTTTCCCTCTCTGTCCCAACTCCAAACCCCAACCTAACCAGGGAGAGCTGACTGCCAACCCAATCCAGTATACAGCTCCATGGTGAGACTTACTGGACACTAGATCAACTCCTGTCTCCTGTACAAAGTCTTTTCAGGCTACACTAACTCACAGGGAAAACACCATAGCCTCTCAGCAATTTTAGTAAGAATATGGCTGCTCAAAATTTAGTACATCTCTACACTATTATATTCAATTTTTCTGTCTCCAGTGGGCATGGTAACTTTTTTCTCCTAACCTATACTGTAATATTCTTGCGATCAGAACCTATTCCCTCCTTTACATATTCCATAGTGTCTCACTCTATTAAGACCTCACAGGTGATTGAACATAAAGGAGCATCTGGACAGGGCACAGAAGTGTAAATTGTCCTCTCAGTTTTTGCTTACCTTTTCCATTCAGGTTGTTACTCTGACTTGCACAGCTAGGCTGGACAGGGAAAACTGCTAGAAAGATGAGCTCCTAAAGAAACTACCAGAGATAAGGTGCGTAGAGGATAAGTGATTGCTTTAGTTGGATGTGGCAATGAGGCTAGGCAAGTTGAGCACAGGGTAGAGAGAAAGACATTATGTAAAGGAACATAATCCCCTCCCCATTTTTATCTAGGGATTATTTCATCTGAAGGGATATATGTGGGAGAGTGGTGAAGCTAAGAAGAATCTAATTTCTTTGATCCTGATATTTCCTAATTCCAGATTTGAGCCCTGTAGTTTTTAACTGGGAACATTCTAGATGCCGATCTTTGTTGCTGTGACTGTTTCTTGAGAGTGTATGGGTGATGGTGGGGGGAGACAGGAACAGGAGAATAGAAAAGCCAAGAATCTTATGGAAATACATGTGTATGTGCATTTCTGTGTGTGTGTGTATATATTTATATATATTGTATTTTCTCCTTTTTTTCCCACACAGTCTTCCAGCTTGGATGCTACCAAAGACTAATGTCTCTGTCACTCTTCCCTGAAATTTCACTAACATGTCCCAATCCATACAGCTCCCTCCTCCAATAAGATGTCTTAAGAAGAATAGGTTGACTTCCACATGCTAAGTGAAAATATCTGACCTATCAATTACACAAAAATCAGTTATTCTTCTAAGATATGGAGTGTTGGTAGAAAAGGAAATTCGAGCAAAATTCTAAGAACTGGAAATAACCTATCTTTTAACAAACCAGGAGAAAAAATCTGGTTTCTGTTTTATTTTTTCTTTAGTTGTGCCATGAATCTCAATCTCTCTCTCTCTCTCTCTCTCTCTCTCTCTCTCTTTTTAAATTTTGGGGGGTGAGGGAGAGGTTTCTGCTATAGGGTGCATGCTCTCTCCAGAAAGACAGAGAGAGACAGAGAGACAGAAAGCGAGAAACCACCCCCCAGGGGGATGGCCACACCACAATCCCTTCTCCTGCATTCTCCTCTCAGGATCTTGGGCATGAACGCACATGCACCCAGTGTGAGTTTAAGCCAATGAGTATGGAACTCGAACCATGGTCAACTACTTGGGAGTCCAGCAACATAGCCATTACGCCAACTGCTGGTCCATGCCATGAGTCTTTAAAGCATCCAGGGAATTTGGAAGTATTCTAATTCTTGAGGATTTCTACAGGGCTGCTCAGAAACAGTGAGGACAAAGGTGGTTCTGGACATTCCTGGGCAAGTGTCACACACCTCAGAAGAAATTGTTAGCTAGCTTATATTAGCCTGATCTATCTAAGCCAATGACCTATGTTATATTATCCTCTTGGGCTAAGGCTCTGAGTTGCTCAAACTGCATTCAGGTTCTTTATAAAACATTATTAGAAGGAGCTGGACAGTGGTGTGGCAGTAAAACGGTGTGCTCTTTGAGGCTGAGGCACATGCAAAGATTTCAGATTCGCATCTGGAAATCTCCCTGGACACACAAGACATGCATTTGCCCATGATCTGGAGGTATATTTCAGGATCATAGCATTGCAATACTATTTGGAGTGCTGTATTTTTGTCTCTCTCTCTCCCTCCATCTCTCTCTTCTGTTTCTCTCTTTCACTAATAGAAGAAATAAATAAAATTCAAAATAGTGGTAATAAAAATAAATTATTAGAGAGAGTGACCAGATCTCAGAGCTCAGAACTTGTTTTCTTCCTCCTACATATACCCCACAGTGCCTCACTCAGGACTGCCATTCATCATGACCTGCATCACATGTAAAACAAGATGTAATGAACTTGTAGCAGCACAGTGAATAGAAGTCAGACAAAAGAGAATGCCTACAAACAAAAATTAAAATTATTTCTCAAGACATTGTCTCAATAAACATGCTGTGGCATCTGTCTGGAGTGGTTTAAGCTGTTTCACAAAGTTCCTTCCTACCCTAGGATTTTGTCATTTCAAAGTCCTCCCTCTCAGAAACCCAAAGGAAAAACAACTTTAATCCAGGAGACACATGCCTCACCCCTCATCGTCCTCTCTTCTTTCACTTAGGTTGTTTTGCTTCCTGCTCATTTCAGATACATATTTCTGCTCTGGCAGCTTTGTTGAAGTGTGCTAGTACGAATTGAGGGTGGATGGCTACATTAGGAATAATTTCAAGTATGGGCTTTTGGGTATCCTAGTGTCAGGAACCCCTGGAGTTTGAGATTATCTTGGTGTGCGGGGAGACTGCCTTTGAGTGAGTCCTTGTATCTCTTTAGATATTTTAGCAGAAAGAAATATAAGGTGTCTTCAAAAAGTTCATGGAAAGCATGTTTAATGAAAACACTATGTGTGGGTTCAAAATTTTTTTAAGCAAAATGAACTGATATTTTAATCGCATTTTTTCTGAACTTTTTGACCACACACAGTAGTGTCTCCAAACAGACTGAGTACCACAGGAAGCTGATGAAAGAACTACATCACTATCATTGAAAGCAAGAGCCAAGTTCGATGTTTACAAAATAAAATAATTTTTAAAATAACAGTACTGGGCTAGCCTATGACCTAGCAGCTAAAGAAACTGGATCTCACATGCTCCATCTCAGTTTCAGTTTTGACCCCAGTAACTTGAAAAACATACTGGACACATGTGTGTGTATGCCCAAAGTCCTGACAGAATAGAGAAATGTAAGAGAAGGGATTGTGGCATGATTATGCCACATTGAGAGAGGATGCTTTTTCCCTCTCTGTCTATCCATCTCTCTCTCTAATGAGCACATACACCCTCTGGCAATTTAAATATTTAAACAGGTAAGTAATAAAATGACAGTACTGATTACAGAAATTCGGAGCTAATGGGGATCTGGACAAGCAATCTATTCCAGAACTCTTGTCCTCGAATATTCAGATAATGCATTTATTTCCTGTGTCTATTGAAGATATATCTGCTACCTTCTTTTGATAATAAACCAACATAGTTCTTTTTTTATTTTTTTGAAAAGAGAGAGATCTTTACTATAGGGTGTATGCACTAGCCAGAGAGACAGAAAGTGAGAAATAAACCTCCAGGGGGGGGATTGCCATGCTGCAATCCCTTCTCCTCTATTCTTCTCTTGGGATTTTGGGTGTGCATGCACATGCACCCAGTGTGAGTTTTAAGCTGCTGGGTCCAGACTTGAACTGTGGTTGACTATGTGGGAGTCCAGCTATATAACCATTATGCCATCCACTGGTCTCCATAGTTTCTTATAATGTTTGCCTCAATGTCTCTCCTGCTGTATTGAATGTAATGCATCCTGGGTTGCTGGTGTCTAGTATTTTGCCCAAAACCTAAATACAGTATCAAAAGTTAATCAAAGCTGCTGCCAAAGGGAGAGATGACTAGCTCCGAATTTGGGGCCAGGTAACAGTTTAGGCTAATAAATAACAGAGTGGGATTTAAGAAATTCAAAGATCTATCTCCAGGTTGGCGCACTAATCTGCATGAGAGAAATTACCTAAACACTTCTGTAAATCCATTTGGACCACATTAATTCACACCCAGTATGCTTTCTTGTAGTAGTCCTAAAGTCATCCTGAGTATATTTAGAATGCATACCAGGGCAGAGAGCGTTTTCTAAGTTTCTGCCATCATTCCAGTGCTCTGAAATGATCAGACACACATGTTCTGGTTGTCTAGCTATGTGCAAATATAATTTCAACATGACTCCTCAAAGCCCAAAAACAGAGGCAAGTTTTGCTCTCTTCAGGTTTTCCTCCTTCTCTCCCTCCTCTTTCCTTCTTTCATCCTTTCTTTCTCTCTCTTGATTTCTTTCAGCACATTGAAAAAATTGTGGCACATATACTCCATGGAATACTATTCAGCCATAAAAAACAAGGCCCTGGAATTTGATAGAAAGTGGACAAATACGGAAGATTTTTTGCTGAGTAAAGCAAGTCAGGCTGTGAAAGAGAGACATTGTATGTCTCCATTTAACATATACTGACTATCCACATTCTATGATAGAGACTGAAAGACTGGAGAACATAAAAGTATTAAAGATTGTAACAGACACTAGAGACAAAATGGAAAGAGAGTGTGGGAGGGGACGAGTGTAGAAAAGGAAATTTGGGGGAGAGGGAATGGAGAAGACACTTGTGGGACACATATAAGGTTTCTTACCTGTTGACGAGGATGTGTATAATTGTCTCAACTAGGCTGGACTGAGGTGTATATCATGCTGGGTCTCTTCACAATCTAAATGATGTATAGCGATTTAATGTATGAATAATAATAATAATAAACCTGAAAGCAGTTCCTGGAAGTCTGTGCTGCCTTCAACATGGCTGGGTGGAAACAAGTGTGCTAACTTGGCTACAACAACTCCTGCATGGCATGTAGCTGGCTGGTCTTGAGGCCTGGCCAAGCCTGACTTCTCAGGTCAGGGAAGCCCTGCCATTCTTGAACCCTGCTTTCCATTTCACTGGCTAAACTCAGAGGCAGAGTGCAGTTGCTGGCTTGTGTACTTTGGCAAGGAAACACTGTTGTAATAGGCCAGGGTGAGGTTTCCCTCAGGCCACTCTACAGTCCAACAGGATACTGTGGATGACCCAACCTAACTGAGAATTCACTTCCTCTTAAGACTTCATCAAGAAGTTGTAAAATTCTCGATGAATTCCTTAGAGATTGGAAGGAATACAGCTGCTGTCAAGCCTAAAATACTCACCAAGAGAGACTTTTCAAAAATTGAAGAGTTCCTAGGTTAGTAAAAGACAGCTCAACAACCTAGGGAAGAGGCAAAGCTGAATAAAAGCAGTCAGCCAGGATGTTAACAGGAAATCCCCATTTCTACTGGAAATAGCATGAGAGGAAGTAGCCTTAAACTGCAACATATATGCTTTGGGGGAACTTTAAAAGACAGTCTGGTTGCTGGTAGGCAGTAACCCAGGCTTAGAGGAAAACATGGATGGCAGCTCTAGAATGGATCTTTGGCAGGTTGGATACTAGATTTTCATACCTTGCATGGAGTGCATAGAATATCTCAAAAGAAACATTGAGAATCTCTGATCAAAAGGGGAATCTGGGGGGAACCAGCAGTTAGCGTAATGGCTATGTCGCTGGACTCCCACGTAGTCGACCGCGGTTCGTGTCCCGGACCCGGTGGCTTAAAACTCACGCCGGGCGCATGTGCGTGCGTGCCCAAGATCCCGAGAGGAGAATGGAGGAGAAGGGATTGCGGCGTGACCATCCCCCCTGGGGGGTGATTTCTCGCTTTCTCTCTCTATGTCTCTCTCTGTCTGTCTGGCGAGCGGACGCGCCCTACAGTGAAAATCTCTCTAAAAAAAAAAGGGAATCTGGGGAGCCAGGCAGCAGCAAAGCAGCAATGCAAATGGACCTTTTTAGGCAAAGACCTGGATTTGTATCTTAGAATGTCTCTCTCTCTCTCTCACCCTCTCCCTCACTCTCTCTCTCTCTTTCTTTCAGAAGAAGTAAATTAATTAAAAATTAGAGGGGAGGGCCAGTTAGTGATGTGGTGGTTAAGGCAGCTAGATAAACATGGCTGACTGTGCAGTTCAAGTTCTAGACCCACAGGCTTGAGAAATACTCTGGGTGTATGTGTGTGCATGCTCAAAATTATGAGAGGATAAAAGGGATTGTAGTGTGGCCAGCTATAGAGAAAAATGCAGTCTCAGTGTGGTTTAGCCTGGCTCCTGCACTCCCTATTTTATCGTGCTTGAAGGCTACAGGATAAATAATTTATGTTAGTTATAGTTATCTTGGGCTATGTAATTATGACAATGGCTGTTTTATGCCACTGCATGTAATGCACATGTGAGTGTGCAAAAGTTTGTCTTTAACAATGAGCCCCTATTGTCTGCAGCCCCATTAAGAGAAAGGGAGCACCTGGTCACCTAGGCTGAGCTCAGCTCAGCACTGTGCACAACAAGCTCCAAGAGGGAGGAAGCATTTTGTGAGTGCTCTCCACACACGTTACAATCTTCAAGAGGAAGTAAGCATTTTACAAGTACCATTATGAGCTCTGTGAGCTCCACCCTGAACTCAGCCAATAAACAACATGACATTAACGCCTTGTCTCTTTTTCCAACTCTTTGCATCTCAGTTCAACCCACCCTTCAGAAGAGGAAGAATTTTGCAAAACACCATCCCCCACAGTGTGCTTCCTTACTCCTACACGCCCCTGTCTCTTTCCATTGAGTACATGTGCTTTATAGAAAATTAAAATAAAATAATTAGAAGGGAAACTAGATGTGTCAAGGCCATAGTGCCTGGTCAGAACAGACTTCCTTTTTTCGATTCTTAGGATAGAAAATAGAAAAATTATATTCCAATAGGAAAGACTTAAATACACTAAGTGCTCTGAAAAATTGCTTCTGTCTCAAGGAGTTGCTGAATATCAGCATCTGCTCAAACAGAATGTGCTTAATATGTGAGCCTGTTATAAGAAAGTGGAAATGCTCTCTCTCGGCAGTACTTTGTCCTTCTAGATGGGAGAGTAGCTTCAATGAGAACTAAAGATGAGATTTCTGCTTACATGAAATAGGAAGCATAGATAGAGTAGCAGGCATCTTCACATTGTTTTGATCATCATTCCACAAACCCCATGTGCTTCCCCAAATGTTTCTCCTATATACATTTTGTCATTCATTTATTCTCCTACTTCTGACCTTCCAAATCATTTTCTCTACCATCTTTCTCTTTAGTGTATGTGTGGTGTGTGTGTATTAATTATATGACAGTTACATACATTAGTCAAGATAAGATAGGCTGTGTCGCAATAACAAATAGATTTAAATTTCCGTGATCTGGTATCTTAATCCTTTTGTGTTGCTATAACAGAATACCTGAAACTGAGAAATTTATGAAGAAAGGTTTGTTTGACTCACAGTTCTGGAAGCTGGAAAGTCAAGGACGTGACACTGATATTTTCTGAGGGTGCTTATGCTACCTCATAGCATAGTAGAAAACCAAAAGGACAAGCTAGTCTGTACAAAAAAGGCTGTAAGAGTGAGCTAAGCTCACTATTATAACAAGCCACTCTTGATAGAAATAACTCACTTCTGCAAAATAGCATTACTTCATTCATGATGTCTCTGCCCTCAGTACTCAATCATCTCTTTAAAACTGCACCTGGGCCATCCTGAGATGGATAGATACTTCAGCTGTGAAATATTGCTTTCCTTGACCAAACATGAACCTTCTCTGCTGAGACTACCCCCTCCATATTCATTTCTAGTGGGAAAGACACAAACCCACACCAGGCCCATCCTGAGGTGGATATCGAACTTCAGTTGTGAAATATTTGTTTTATTGAACAAAAATGAAGACTTTCTGCTGAGACTTCCCCCTCCAGACTCATTTCTAGTGGGTAGGGATACCTCTGTTTCCTTCTCTCAATTTCTCTCTGTCTCTGCCTGTCTCGCTGTGTCTCCCTGTGACTTTTAATTTTTTTAAGGTAAAGAATTCTCTGGGCTCTCAAGCCTCTCCTTTATTGTTCTAATTGCTGCCTTTCCCCCACTTCATTTAGGAAAGGCACAAACTCAAACCAGGCCTATCCTAAGATGCATACCAAACTTCAGCTGTGAAATATTTCTTCCTTGACCAAAAATGAAGATTTTCTGCTGAGTCTCCCCCTTCCAGACTCATTTCTAGTGGCTAGGGATACCTCTGTCTCCTCTCCATTTCATGCTGTCTCCCTGTGACTTTTAATGTACATTTTAAAGGTAAAATATTCTCTGGACTCTCAAGTCTCTCCTTTATTGTGATAATTGGTTTCTTTCCCCACTTCATTTAGAAAAGGCACTAACCCAGGCCAGGCCCATCCTGACATGGATATCAGACTTCAGCTATGAAATATTGTTTTGCATGGCATGTATGCATGCCACGCAATTTTCATTTCATGCTTTTGAAAATTATAATCTTATGGTTTTTAATCACCTTTTTTCTTTCTTTTTTCTTTTTTCCTCTTCTTTAATTCTTTTCCTTTTATTCTTTATATTTATTCACTGGCTGCTCAGTCTCTATGCACTAAGTATCTAGACAGGTCCAAGTGAACAGTATCCAAACATCTGAATGCAATTAGGATCATAATATTCCTCTATTACCACTGAATCTGATGCACAAAGAGTGAAAAAGTAACATAGGAGAGAGATTGCAGATCACTGCTTTCTGTATGCCTCTAAATGCTCAGATTGAACTTTAAGAATTAAGAAGAAACACACCATCCATCAGATGACTAGACATCACCACAGGGTCATAAAAAATAAGGGAAAGCAAGAACATACCTCTCCTGCAAGGGAAAAGAATAACTCCTCTTCATCCTCAGACAGTACAATGAAACTCATGGAAATGTCTGATAAATAATTTAGAATATTCATAATGAAAAAGCTAACAGAGATGAAAGAGAAGAAAGACAATGAACTGCAGAAGAGGCAGGAGAAGGGAGCTGACAAGTTCCAGGAGGTGAAGAAGTTCTTGCAAGATCTAAAAGAGGAAATATGCACTATAAAAAAGAATCAAATGGATCTGTTAGAGATGAGACTATAATACAGGAAGTCAAAATCTCCCTTGAAAGTATTAAAAGTGGTTAATTCTTATCTCTGCCTCCTTCCACAGACTGTCCTTTCCCTGGCAGCAGACAAAAGGTCCAGCTACAGGCCTCTGGCCAGCAAGGGATACTGAGGCAGGGCCACCTCTGACCCCTGCCTCACTTCCAGACTCCCCAGCCCAAGACCCCACATCCTAGGTAGGTAGCTAGAATTTTTCTGCAGTTTTTTTCTTTGAGCTTCTCCATTCTCTTGTTAATTCCTATCTCTGCCTCCTTCCATAGACTGTCCTTTCCCCAGCAGCAGGCACCAGGTCCAGCTACAAGGCTGTGATGAAATTGTGTGCCACACGTTAGACATTTACTTTATTAACATTTACTCTGTTGTCTTCTATTTCATCTCATGTTATCATCTCCTCTTCATTTTCCACCCTGCCAGAGAGACTAGACAGGTCTAGAATAAGATATCTGAAATTCCCTAGTAAGATAAGTTTCTCTGGGATCCTCCCTTATACTGATCCACCTGTGAAAAAGGAGATACTGCTTTTCAGACACCTCAGTAGAGTACCCGCCTTGAGAGCACATTGGTAAAAACAACAGAAGAGAGACTTCAGCAAACATCAATCATTAGCCAAAGGGAAACACACTCCTAGTCAGAGAAACATTCCCCTAAAAGGTTTTCAAAAGGGAATATATCTTCCGATGGCTAGAAGTAGAAGAAGAGGCTCAGGTCTGAATAAACAAGGAAATATGTCTCCAACAAAGGATAATGGTAACTCCCCTCCATCTCTCACAAATATGGAGGACGTTACCAAAATGATAGACAAAGAATTTCAAGCATTCATGGTGACCAAATTCTGTGAGTTGGAACAGAAAAGAGACAAAGAACTACAGGAGATTAGGAAGTCCTTCCATGATATGAAAGAAGAAGTGGACACTCTGAGAAAGAACCAGGTGGAACTATTAGAGATGAAGTCTGTAATACACAAAATCAAAAACTCTCTTGAAAGAATTAAGAGTTGATTAGACCATGCTGAAGATTAAATCTCTGATGTAGAAGATAAAACCTCTGACCTAGGAAAAAAAACACCAAAAAATCAAAAAAAGAACAAAAAAACACAAGGATAATATATGAGAAATACTAGATTCTGTTAGACACCAAAACATCAGAATAATTGGCATCCCAGAAGGTGAAGAAACTAATGACAGCATGGAAAATCTATTCCATAAAATCCTGGAAGAAAATTTCTCAAGTATAGAGAGGCACTCAACCATTCAGACCCAAGAAATACAAAGGACCCCAAATAGAATTAACCCCAGAAGATTTTCACAAAGGCACATCTTAGTCAGACTGTCCAAATCTACAGATAAAGACATGATACTAAGACTGGCAAGAGAGAAACAAGAAGTGACTTACAAAAGCAATTCCATCAGGCTAACACCAGACCTTTCAATGGCAACAATGCAAGAAAGGAAAGAATGGGAAGATGTATTGAAAGTTTTAAGAGAGAAACAATTTCAACCAAGACTATAATATCCTGCAAGATTATCCTTCATATGGAAAAAATGATTAAAATCTTCTCAAACAAAACCTGATAGAATTTGCCAACACCATACCAGCTCTTCAACAAACCCTGAAAAAAGTACTGTTCAAGGAAAACTAAACAATTAATAGCCAGGGGAACCAGCAGTTAGAATAATGGCTATGTCGCTGGACTCCCATGTAGTCGACCGCGGTTCATGTCCTGGACCCGGTGGCTAAAAACTCACGCCAGGTGCATGTGCATGCGTGCCCAGGATCCCGAGAGGAGAATGGAGGAGAAGGGATTGCGGTATGACCTCCCCCCTGGGGGGTGATTTCTCGCTTTCTGTCTCTATGTCTCTCTCTGTCTGGCGAGCACACATGCCCTATAATGAAAATCTCTCCAAGAATTAACATCCAGAAACAAAAAAATAAAAGGCAACTAAGATAATGGCCAACTTAAATGTCGGTACAGATCCTGTAACATCAATAATAACATTAAATGTTAATGGATTAAATTCTCCAATCAAGAGACACAGACTAGCTGAATGGATTTAAAAAAAAACAGAAACCCTCCATCTGTTGCCTACAGAAACCTTCCTCATGGAGAAAGATATAGATAGACTGAAAGTGAAGGGTTGGAAAAAGATTTTCCATGCAAATGGGAACCAAAAAAGAGTTGAAGTTGTGAAACTCATTTCTGACAAAATAAAGAGGCTTTAAAACAAAAAGCATTCCAAGAGACAAAGAAGGGCACTATATTGTAGTAAAACGCTCTGTAGATCAAGAAGATATAACGCTTATAAATATCTATGCACCTAACACAGGAGCACCCAAATATGTGAAGGAAAGACTGTTAGATCTAAAAGGGGAGATAGACTGCAACACACTAATTTTTGGAGACCTCAACACCACACTATCCCCTCTGGACATATCATCTAGGCAAAAAATAGGAAAGGAGATAAAGTATCTAAACAATACCATAAATAAAATGGACTTGACAGACATCCATAGAACTTTCCATCAAAAAACCACTGGATACACTTTTTTCTCACCCGACATGGAAGCTTTTCGGAGATTGACAACATCATAGGGCACAGAGCAAGTCTCTACAGATTGAGAAGCATAGAAACTATATCCAGCATCTTCTCTGACCATGATGAAATTAAACTTGATTTTAATTTCAAAGGAAATCCTCAAAAATACCCAAATACATGGAAACTAAATAACCTACTCCTGAATGACTTCACTACTACCGAAGAAATAAAGACTGAAATCAAAAGATTCATGGAAGCCAATGACAATGAGGACATGAGTTTCTGTAATCTTTGGGACACTGCTTAAGCAGTCATAAGAGGGAAGTTCATAGAAATTAGTGCATATAAGAGGAAGATGGAAAGAAGGCTAATGGATCACCTAACATTGTGCCTCAGAGAATTGGAAAAGCAACAGCAAAAAAAATAAAAAAAACCTCCAGGATAAATGAAATAATAAAGATCCAAGCAGAAATATATGAAATCAAAAATAAACATACTATACAGAAAATAAATGAAAGTAAAAGCTGGTTCTTTGAAAGGATAAACAAAATCGATACACCACTACTGAGACTTATTAACAAGAAGAGAGAAAGGAACCAGGTGAATCAAATAATATAATAACAGACATAGTGGAAATTCAAAACATCATTAGAGGATACTATGAACATCTATATGCTAAGAAACAAGACAATCTGGATGAGATGGACAAATTCCTGGACAAATTTAATCTACCAAGAATGATCCAGGAGGATATAAAGAGTCTGAATAGGCCCAGAACAAGCCAGGAAAACAAATCAGTAATAAATAACCTCCCAACAACAACAACAACAAAAAAGACCTGGCCCTGATGGATTCACCTCTGAATTCTACAAAACATTCAAAGAAGAGTTAACCCCCATACTGCTCAAGTTATTTCTAAATATCCAAAAGGGTGAATTTCTCCCTAATTCGTTCTATGAAGCCTCTATCATCCTTATTCTTAAAACAGATAAGACAGGACAAGGAAGGAAAACTATAGACCAATATCTCTGATGAATACAGACGCAAAGATACTCAACAAGATACTAACAAATCGTATCCAACAACTTATTAAAAAGATCATACACCATGATCAGGTAGGTTTTATTCCAGGAATGCAAGGTTGGTTCAACATATGCGAAACGATAAATGTAATACATTATATTAACAGGAATAAAGATAAAAATTACATGGTCATATCGATTGATGCAGAAAAAGCATTTGATAAAATACAACATCCATTCAAGGTCAAGACTCTCAGCAAAATTGGCATAGAACAACCATTTCTCAACAAAATAAAAGCCATCTATTAAAAATCCATAGCAAACATCATTCTGAATGGAGAAAAGCTGAAAGCGTTCCCACTAAGCAAGGGAACGAGATAAGGATGCCCAGTTTCTCCACTACTTTTTAATATAGTACTGGAATTCCTCACCAATGCAATCAGAAAAGAGGAAAAAATAGAAGGCATTCGAATAGGAAAAGATGTGAAACTCTCTCTATTCGCAGATGACATGATTGTATATATAGAGGACCCAATGGTCTCCACGGAAAAATTACTGGAAGTAATACATGATTACAGTAAAGTTGCAGGATATAAAATCAATTTACAGAAATCAATAACATTTCTATATACAAATAACAGGCAGACTGAGATAGAACTGGAAACATTTTTTTCATTTACCATAGCCTCAAAAAGTATAAGATATTTAGGAATACATTTAACAAAAGAAGTTAAAAACCTCCACAAGGAAAACTATGAGAAGCTAAAAAGAGAAATTGAAAATGGCACAAAAAAGTGGAAGGACATCCCATGTTCCTGGATTGGAAGAATTAATATAATCAAAATGGCAATTCTACTCAAATTAATCTACCTATTTAATGCAATGCAAATCTACCAGACACATTTTTCACAGATCTAGAAAAGATGATCATAAAATTCATCTGGAATCATAAAAGTCCCCGTATTGCCAAAGCAATTCTACACAAGAATAGTGGAGTGGGTGACATCTCACTCCCTGACCAAAAAATACACTACAAAGCTGTGGTAATCAAAACAGCATGGGGACCAGCAGTTAGCGTAATGGCTATGTCGTTGTACTCCCATGTAGTCGACCGCAGTTCGCGTCCTGGACCCGGTGGCTTAAAATTCATGCTGGGCGCGTGTGCG
>NW_006203620.1:41078-47555 GCF_000334495.1 Tupaia belangeri chinensis
ACATACAGACAAATTATCTTTGACAAGCGGTACCAGTCAATCCAGTGGGAAAAATGAAAACTTCTTCAGCAAATGATGCTGGACAAACTGAATTTCTGCCTGCAGAAAGATGAATCTGAACACCTACCTCTCACCTTTGACAAAAATCAAGTCAAGGTGGATCAAGGATCTAAACCTGAGACCTCAAACTATAAAACTGCTCCTAGAAAACACTGGGGAAACTCTAGAAGACATTGGGGCAGAGAAAGACTTCTTAAATAAGATCCCTAATGCACAGTCGATAATCCCCAAAATAGACAAATGGCATTACATCAGACTAAGAAGTTTCTGCATGGCAAAAGACACAGTAATTAGTGTGAATCGACAGCCCTCAGAATGGGAAAATGTTTTTGTTAATTATGCATCAGATAAGGGACTGACAACCAGACTACACAAGGAGGTCAAGCCGCTGTTTGGAAAAGAGATGATCAACCCTATTAAACAATGGGAGAAGGAATTGGAAAAAAAAAAGAAAAAAAACTCTCTGAAGATGACATACAAAAAGCCAAATGACATATGAAAAAATGCTCAACATCCCTCATTGTAAGGGAAATGGAGATCAAAACAACAATGAGGTATCACCTAGCCCCAGTAAGAATGTCTAAGATTAAAAAAAAGAAAATGATAAGTGTTGGTGGGGGTGTGGTGAAAGGGGAACTCTTTTACACTGCTGGTGGGAATGTAAATTGGTCCAGCCACTATGGAGAACAATTTGAAGATTCCTCAAAAATCTACAAATAGAACTACCATATGTTCCAGCAATCCCACTCTTCAGTATCTACCCAAAGAAAAGAAGAACTCTTCATGGAAAAGTGCTTGCACACCGATGTTTATTGTGGCACTATTCATGATTGCTAAGACATGGAATCAACCCAAATGCCTCCATAAAGATGAATAGATTGAAAAACTGGGGCACATATACTCTATGGAGTACTATTCAGCCAGAAAAAAAAAACCCTGGCTTTTGACAGAAAGTGGAAAAATATGGAAGATTTACTGCTGAGTGAGGCAAGCCAGGCTATGAAGGAGAGACATTGCATGTCCCCACTTAATATATTCCGAGTGTCTTCACTCTATGACTGAAACTGATTGACTAAAGGTTGTACAAACACAAGAGATGGGTGTGAATACTAGATGTGGTGTGTGTGGAGGAGTGGGGCCAAAGGAAGGACATTTGGAGGAGGGATATGGAGGCAGAGCACTGACAGGATGGGGAGGTGTGGTGTTATCTTTTGAAGATATTTTGATCAACTGGACTGGGGAGAAATGTTCACATATTTATATGTTCACATTGTAAGCTAAATAATGTGATTGAATGTATATTAAAAAATAATAAATTAATAAATAAACAAAAAAAGTGAAGCTTAAAAAAAAGCCAGCTTTTCAAATGTTGAGCTATTAAGCAAAACTACCTTTTATCTAAGATTTTCACCTCTGGATGTACTGTCTGTCTCCATAATCACATTGCCTGAAATAATGACTCTATTGCCTTTTTCCTAGTATGTCTGTTTCCTAAAGTTAAGTGATCTTTGTATATCCAAAAAATATTGTTGTCTTTATGTCCTGACTTGAATGTGGATGTTTTTTGAGACTTTCTGGTGACCTCCTTAGATAGGTTTAAAGATTTACTTCTATTTCTAGATTGACAAAATTTTAATTTGGAATAAATGTTAAATTTAAAAAAAAGAAAGTATTAAAAGTAAACTAAATCATACAGAAAATCTAATCTCAGATGTAGAAGATACAATCACTGGCCTAAAAAATTCACTATGAAGAAAGAGAAAATTGCCCCCCCAATAAAGAATAATGTACAAGAAATACTAGATACCATAAAACATCTAAACATCCAGATAAATGGTATCCCAGAAGGTGAAGAGACTCATAAGGGCATTGATCATCTATTCCATGAAATCCTGCAAGAAAATTTTCTAAACCTAGAGAGGCACTCAAAAATCCAGTCCCAAGAACTACAAAGGAACCAAATAGAATCAACCCAAGAAGATCTTCTATAACCAAGACACATTATAGCCAGATTGAGCACAACCACAGACAAAGACAAGATACTAATATTAGCAAGAGAGAAATGTCAAGTTACCTACAAAGGATATCCCATTAGGCTAACAGCAGACCTCTCAAAGGAAACAATGTGAAGGAGGTAAGAATGGGTAAATATATTCGAAGTGTTAAGGAAAAAGCAATTTCAACCAAGAATACTGTACCTGGCAAGTTTATCCTTCATATGGGAAGAAAAGACAAGAACATTCTCAAATAAACAAAACCTGAAAGAATTTACCAACACCAGACAGGATCTCCAAGAAGTTCTCAAGGGAATGCTATGCCAGGAAAATTATATACAGTCACACAGGATTAAGAGTTCAAAAATTAAGAAAATGTCCAACTTAATTGTGGGGACAAGTCTGGAGCTGGACATTATACCCCAGAATTTAATCAGAAAGATTGAACCACAACAGAAGATAGATTAAGTACATGAGACTGGACTGGTGAAATAGCATTTTTGATTTTTAAATAAAACATTGCTGATTTTCTTCTAGGCTTTGTTTTCTGATTTTAAGGATTTTTGTCCTGTCTTGAGCCATCAATAGGTTCATGTACCCACGATTTGCACAGAATCATAACCTGTTTCCTGGCTTTAAGTTTTACGCAAATTTCCTTAGCATTCCTTTGATTTATTAAAGTTAAAACTGCTTTTCTTGACATTACCAGCTGAACTTGCTATTGAAAGTAGTTAGATTATATAAGAAATTGTGTGATCAATAAAATGTAGGGGGAAAAGGAATGGAAAACAACTGCAGACACCAGAGACAGTGTGAGAGGAGGAGCATGGGAAAGGGCAGAGGGTCAGAAATAGGGATTTTAGGGACCAGCAGTTAGCATAATGGCTATGTCACTGGACTCCCACGTAGTCAGCTGTGGTTTGCGTCCCAGGCCCGGTGGCTTAAACTCACACCAGGCGCGTGTGCATGCATGCCCAAGATCCCGAGAGGAGAATGGAGGAGAAGGGATTGCGGCATGGCCATCCCCCACGGGGGGTGATTTCTCGCTTTCTATCTCTCTGTCTCTCTCTGTCTGTCTGGAGAGCACACGCGCCCTATAGCAAAAACCTCTCAAAAAATAAAAAAGAAAGAAAGAAAAAGAAAGAAATAGGGATTATATATATATATATGTATATATATATAATGGAAAAATTATTGATGATAACATGTATGATTAAGCCACTATGCATTATATTCTGGATGAGAAGTCACATTTTGTATGTTGTGATGATGCTCAGGGAATGAAAGTAAATTAATTAATTAATTTTTTAAATGTTTCAGAAGAAAATTATAGTACACTTGTAACTGGATTCTAGCTTTGTCCATATTTTTTAATTTAAGGTATTTTGTGAATCAATAACATGTGGGGGAAAAAAAACTGCACCTCAGGCCAGCAGGTGGCATGGTGGTTAAGGCACTGGATTCCACATAGCCGATTGCACCATTCAATTCTTGGACCCTGTAGATTGAAAAATATCCTGGGCACATGTGCATGCATGCTCAAAATCCCAAGAGGAGAATGTTGGAGAAGGGATTGTAGCATGACCATTCCTCCCTGGAAGATGATTTCTCACTTTCCATGTCTCTGTATCTCTTTCTGTCTTTCTCTTTGATGAACTTCTAATAGACTATGAGAAGAGAAATAACAGTGTGAAGATGAGGAAGATTCTTTAACAAATATAGCAGAGACCACATAAGCACATGCATCCTATGGGAAAATAATAAATAAATAAATAAATAAATAAATAAATAAATAAATAAATAAGCAAACAAACAAAATTGCACCTCAATACTGTTACACTGGCTATTGCATTTCCAACGCATGAAATTTTGGGGGACACAATCAATGTATAGTACCTGAAATAGCTACAGTTTCTTTCATATTTGAGGGTACTATATAAAGTTAGTGAAAGAATTGAATTGAAATACAAGTTTATTTTGGTGCAAAAATTTTTTGAAATACCTGAATAGTTTCTTCATAATGTGTACTTTCTGTGAACATCTTGAATACCCCATTGAACAGACAGAATCTAGTAAAGGTTACCAGGTGCTCTCTACCAACTTAGACAACTTAGGAATCTAGGTTTTTTCCATTTTTTGTGATGATACCATCTCGACATGAGGCTTCACATTCTTTTTTCTTTCTTTTTTTTTTTTTTTGGAGAGGTTTTCACTGTAGGGCGCGTCCGCTCGCCAGACAGACAGAGAGAGACATAGAGACAGAAAGCGAGAAATCACCCCCCAGAGGGGATGGTCACGCCTCAATCCCTTCTCCTCCATTCTCCTCTCGGGATCTTGGGCACGCACGCACACGCGCCCGGCGTGAGTTTTAAGCCACCGGGTCCGGGACACAAACCGCTGTCGACTACGTGGGAGTCCAGCGACATAGCCATTACGCTAACTGCTGGTTCCCGAGGCTTCACATTCTTCATAGCAGAAGAGAGGGTTGAAGATTCTTGTGAGATATTTTAAGGGCCAAGCTAAGCAATAGCTTAGATCATTCTTCTGCAACCCATTGGAAAGAATGAAGTCACATAGCTGCACATGACTGCAGGAAAGGTAAATGTAACTTTCCTGTGAGCCTATGAAAAGGAAAGAAAAGGCCTTGGTCACCAGAGTGTATGTCTGAGACTTTATACCTCCTTTATCATCTTAGTGTCAGTCCCCTGGGGGAGCATGTTACCTCTTGACCCACACGCACAGAAATATGGGTGTAACAAGAGAGCAGTGGACATGAGTATTACCCCAGAGGTAAACTAATTAACAGGTAGATGATGGAACTCCAAGGCCACTATATCATGTGAAACTAATCTGTGTCTCTTTCTGTAATGATAAAAGGAGGATGTAATGCTTACCTTTCAGTGCTATCAAGATTAGAAATATAAGACACCAGACACAGATAGGAAAGGGACACCAGACACAGATAGGAAACGAACACCATGAGGAAAGTCTTAACATTGCCCTGTAGAGACTCATGGCCCTTAGGGTTTCCCAGAAGATTCAGGCTGTTTTTTCCAGGATGTATTTTGACCCAGAGCATCTTATGGTGAGCTAGTTCCTAATATGAAGGCTGAAGATGGTTACCTATCTGTCTCTATAATTATTGGGTGTATATATTTTATACTTCTGAAGGAATTGGCTTATTTCCTGATAGGCATGAATTGCTCAAGAGATTATATAGCTCTACTCGGCATTATAGTAAGGGCTTCATTACATAGCTGTAGAGACTTCCACAGAGCTGTTTTAAGGAACTGCAATAGGTACCATTTATTGAGCGTTTGCTATATGATAACATATATTTTCATCTAATATGCATATAAACTTTATAAATGGGGAAACCGAAGCACAGAAAGGACAAAAATATTACCCATGATGGCATAATTAATAAATGATAGATCTGGGCATGAATTCAGGTCTGTCTGGGCTATAGTGTCCCTTTGGAGGTATAGAGTGAGGGGAAAAGAATGCTGGGAAGAGTGGGCACTCTGCTTCAACTACATCATTTTTCCCTTTCTCTGCACTGGCTCTTCTTTTTTTTCCCACTGGCTCCTCCTTCTGTTCGAACTCTCCTTTCTTTCCACTCCTTGTCTTGATAGTACGGCTCCAGGAATATCTAATGGAAGGCAGCAATTTGGTTTAGAAACAGCCTCCATATCACAGAAACATCCACTTAGGGTTTATGGACCAACGGCAATCTTGTCTATCATAAATGGACAAATTGGTCTATTAGAGAAAGAGAATATAGCTGGAGAGCCATAGAGAATTAGCAAAGTGACCTTGGGTTCCTAGCCAACAGACCCCAGCATGAAGCACTCTTTTTGTGATATAACATGCAGCTGCAGAGGAAATGCAGTTCTGAGCTGACTTTGATGAACTTATAATAGACCACTAGAAGAGAAAGAAAGAACAGGGTGAGGAAGATTCTGTCATGAATACAGCAGGGACCACAAACGAAACATACTAATAAACAAGGAATAGATTGCCAGGGAAGCCTCCATCAGCCCCAAACAAAGCAGTGGCCAAGGAACAAACTGGGGCCAGCCTGGGAGAGGTGGTGTGGTGTGAGGAGAACACCAGAGCTACCATGGACCTGAAGATAAGTCTAGCCCAAGTCCCTCAGTGAAGAAACTGAGGCTCAGAGAGGGGAGAGAATTTGCCAGAAATTGCATAGCTGACTAGAGTCAGAACCAGGATTGGAACTTGGCTATTTCTAAATAGAAGGTTCTTTTCACCATGCCAATGAATAATGATGGTAACCAGTATTGTGAAACAAATATGTGTGCATGTTTGGAGGGATATGAAACGGACCATACTGTGGGAAATCTACTGATTCTACTTTGCTCTCTGTCCAAGAGCTCTTCAAAATTGTTAATAGAAAGGCCTT
>NW_006203620.1:47582-50396 GCF_000334495.1 Tupaia belangeri chinensis
CTGCATTTAATATACTCCCATGACACAGAAATATAGTGGGAAAAGCCGTCATTCTATCTTCCTACATTTGTGATACAGAACTTTCCTACCCTGTGTTCTCTGGCTGTTCTTCTGGAAACCTAACCATTGCCACCTCAGACCAGCCAGTAGTTGCCTCCATAAGGCAAAGTTCTCATGCAGTCCAGGCTTTCCAAAAGACAATGTGTGCACCACTGCCAGTCTGTGACCATGTTTCCACTGGTCTATGTTAAAAATAGATGAATTAGAATAATGCAGAAGCTTTTTTATGAATTCAACTTATTCTAAATCTATCCTGTCCAGTTTGGAATTAAAATGTCATTTTTAAATAAATGATAAATTTTCACTTGTAGAAATTTGTCTATTTCACAAATAAAATCTGGGTGTTCTGTGCCATTTACAAATCCAGTGATTTTTACTCTTATGTGAAACTCTCTAAACTCTGAAGAGCACTAGAGTAAGCTACCTATCCTGTCTCCAACCATAAATGTGCCCCCTATTTGGGGTTAATTATCTCCACTTGTTGCTTATTTTCTCCATTTTGCTTCCTGTCCTGAAAAGTAAATATTTGTGTGTGAAGAAAACAAGCCAACATCAGGTTTTAGTTATGATAATGCTAATCACTGCTCTATAAAATACTTAATGAAATGCTTAGGGGAAGGCACATACATGGTGCATGTTTGTTAATGGAACTGTAGGTAGCCATAGTATTATTACTAAATTAGTTACTTTATGATGTTAACTTCATACTCCCCTCAGGCTCATCTGCCTAGCTATTGGCAGGATTAAAAGAAATAATTGGGGCCTGGGTAAGGACATTTGGAGGAGGGATATGAAGACAAAGCATTGTCGGGACGGGGAGGTAGTGTTGTTATTTGTTAAAGATATTTTGATCAACTGCACTGGGGAGAAAGATTCGCAATTGAAATATTCATTTTGTAATAATGCTATTGAATGTATAAAAAAATGTAAATAAATAAATAAAAAGAATTAACTAACACAAAAAAAAAGAATTTGTTCTAGTGTGGACAGGCCAAGAGAATTTTACAAAGGTAAGGGGGGGTGGGGATATAGAAAGTTATTCAAGTATACCAAAACATTGTGCTGTATATTTTAAATATAAGCAATTTCAATTTTTAAAAAATGTTCAGTGATTTTATGACCATTATTCTACTCTTACCTCCATGTTCTATTCTGTATAAAATTAATTTCTTCTCAAGGTAATGCTGAGAAGCAAGGCAAATACGAAGACCATAGAGGACTGGAAACAAGAAAGCTGTGAAGCAAAAGGACCATTTCCATGATCTAAAGCTACTTGATTTCTGATATGCCAGTTGTACTCAGATAAAAGAAAGAACAAAATGCCTATAATGTAATGAGGTGAAACAATGGTATGTGCTTTTATGTCTCCTACACTAGGGCAAAATTAGAGGATAGACTATATGATTTTTGACCCTTTTCAGCTCTGTCTTTCTGTCAATCAATTGGTCATAGGCTGCCAATTTCAGTGATCTTTTTTATTAATTTTTTAATTTTAATTTTTTATATGTATTCAATCACATTATTTAGCACACACATCACATCTGGCCCTAACCCCCATCTCTTGTGTTTGTACAACCTTAGGTCAATCAGTTTCAGTCATAGAGTACAGACACTCAGCATATATTAAATGGGGACTTACAATGTCTCTCCTTCATAGCCTGGCTTGCTTCACTCAGCAGTAAATCTTCCATATTCTTCCACTTTCTGTCAAAAGCCAGAATTTTGTTGTTTTTTTATGGCTGAATAGTATTCCATAGAGTATATGTGTCACAGTTTTTCAATCCATTCATCCGTATGGGGGCATTTGGGTTGGTTCCATGTCTTAGCAATCGTGAATAGTGCCACAATAAACATCGATTTGCAAACACTTTTCCACTGAAGAATTTTCTGTCCTTTGGGTAGATACCGAGGAGTGGGATTGCTGGGTCATATGGTAGTTCTATTTGTAGATTTTTGAGGAATCTCCAAATTGTTCTCAACAGTGACTGGACCAATTTACATTCCCACCAGCAATGTAAAAGAGTTCCCCTTTCACCACACCCCCCGCCAACACTTATCATTTTTTGTTTTTTTTAAATCTTAGACATTATGACTGGGGTTAGGTGGTACCTCATTGTTGTTTTGACCTGCATTTCCCTTACGATGAGGGGTGATGAGCATTTTTTTCATATGCCTTTTGGCTACTTGTATGTCATCTTTAGAGAGTGTTTTTTTCAAATCCTTCTCCCATCTTTTAATAGGGTTAATCATCTTTTTTCCAAATAGTGTCTTGAGTTCCTTGTGTATTCTGGATATCAGTCCCTTATCTGATGCATAATTAGCAAAAATAATTTCCCATTCTGAGGGATGACGATTCACACTAATTACTGTGTCTTTTGCCATGCAGAAACTTCTTAAGGAGAAAAGCCGAAAGCTTTCCCATTAAACACGGGAACAAGACAAGGATTCACACTTTCTCCACTCCTTTTTAATATAGTACTGGAAGTCCTCACCAACGCAATCAGAAAAGAAGAAAAAATAAAAGGCATTCGAATAGGAAAAGACGTGAAACTCTCTCTATTCGCAGATGACATGATTGTATACATGAAAGACCGAATGGTCTCCATGGAAAAATTACTGGAAGTAATACATGATTACAGTAAAGTTTCAGGATATAAAATCAATTTACAGAAATCAATAGCATTTCTATATATGAATAACAGGCAGACTGAAATAGAACTGAAAAAAGTTATTCCACTTATCATAGCCACAAAA
>NW_006203620.1:50527-59823 GCF_000334495.1 Tupaia belangeri chinensis
AAATATACTACAAAGCTGTGGTAATCAAAACAGCATGGTACTGGCACAGGAACAGACAGGTGGACCAATGGAACAGAACAGAGTCCCCAGAAATGAATGCTCAAACATACAGCCAATTGATTTTTGACAAGGGGTACCAGTCAATTCAGTGGGAAAAGGAAAACCTCTTCAGCAAATGGTGCTGGCAAAACTGGATCTCCACTTGCAGAAAGATGAATCTGAACCCCTACCTCTCACCTCTGACAAAAATCAAGTCAAGGTGGATCAAAGATCTAAATCTAAGACCTCAAACTATAAAACTGCTCCTGGAAAACACTGGGAAAACTCTGGGAGACATTGGAGTAAGGAAAGACTTCTTAAATAAGACCCCCAAAGTACAGTTGATAATTCCCAAAATAGACAAGTGGGATTACATCAGACCAATTTCAGTGATCTTTAAAGCTTATTAGGATGTCCCTAGACAACATATTTCCTAAATCAGTGAGTTTTAGACACACACACGCACACACACACACACACACACACACACACACACACACACATACCCATGCACATAGAGAAAGTGAGAAAGCATCCCTTATGGGGTGATGGACACACCAAAAATCCCCTCCCCTTCACTCTCCTCTAGGGACTTTGGGCACACATGCACATGTGCCTGGCATGTTTTCCAGGCAGCCAGGTTCAGGACCAGAATCACACAGTCCATTTTGTGGGATCCAGCCACCTCAACCACCATGCCACCAGCTGACCCAAGAGTTGAATGTTTTTTTTTTAGAGAGATTTTTGCTATAGGGCACATGTGCTCACTGGAGAGACAGAGACAGAGACAGAAAGCAAGAAATAACCCCCCAGTGTGGATGGTCATGCTGCAATCCCTTTTCCTCCATTCTACTCTTGGGATTTGGGGTACCTGGGTATGCACTCACACACACCTGGAATGAGTTTTAAGTTGCTGGGTCTGGGACTCAAACCAGGGTGGACTACATGGGAGTCCAGCGACATAACCATTATGCCATCTGCTGATCCCTAGAGTTGAAATTTTTAATGCCCTCAGGTCCTCAGTAAATAATATGAGAAATGAATGAGTGAATATTTTCAAACATGCTAAAAGTATCACTCTATTGACTCTGGTTTTGAGAAACAGACATCAGAGAAAGTCCTGGCTTCTACTAGCTTATTTTTGTTTGTTTGTTTGTTTGTTTTGTTTGTTTGTTTTGAAAGAGAGAGAGAGATTTTTTTCTATAGGATGCATGTGTTTGCTGGAGAGAAAGAGAGACAGAATGTGAAAAATAGCCCCTTGGGGGAAATGGCCACACCGCAATCCCTCCTCCTCTATTCCCCTCTCAAGATTTTGGGCATGCACACACACATGCCTGGTATGAATGTGAAGTTGCCAGGTCCAGGACTTGAACCATTGTTGGCCATATCAGAGTCTAGAGTCATAACCACTATGCCATCTGCTGGTCCCATGGATTGACCATTCTACTCGATCCTTTTCTCTAACCAAAGTTGATTGACCTAATTAAGCACATCTCTCACTTGACTGGTTGACTGTAACAATGGTTGACTGTGTGAGAGTAGAGCAAAGTAAGCATTATGCCATCTACCAATCCCTCTACTAGCCTTTTCTTTCTTTCTCTTATTGCTGTGGTTTCCATTGTTCTTTTCACAGACTAAATACCTGACTTTCATGCTTGCACTGACTTTTCACTGGTAACAAAGGAGAAGAGCAGCTTATGACATCTGAGAGAGGATCACAAGGAAAGGTACTTACTTAATGATGCAAGACTGAAGGGTGCTCTGGATGAAGGAGGAGATATAAAGATCTTATACATTCTATAAACCCTTGACTCGTAAATCTTCAGTCCTTCCAAACTTGTTCTTTTCCCTTAAGCCACAAACCCACCATACGTATATATTATTTTTCTTAGTTGCATCTGGGGATCTTCTACTAAGAGCTCTCAATTAATTGACTATGTTGACAAACTTAACTAAGGCTCTTTGTATCCGTGAGAGTGTCAAAGTGAAGCAAGCATAAGAGTAAAAAGATAACCAGTGGAAGTGAAAATTTTAACAGACATTGGCCTGTTACCACCACCAAGACATCTTGTCTCTCAGCCTGGTTTGGATGTTTTGCTTCAGGTACATCCCAGAGATTGCCAAGGAAGCTAAGACTGTTCATCCTGGGATCTAGACTGCTTAAGTATAGCTTGCTGGGGTAGAGGTGTCCCATAAGTGTCTCAACGAGTACTGCATAATTGTCAGGCAACTCGTTAGCCAGTAAATGTATTGCTACTACATGGCAGGGATCTCAAAAAAGCTATGTCATCCAGGACATTTGCACTTTTGCTAATTATTCTATGGTCTATAGCATTTGACATTATCAGGATTCAAAACTGACTTCCCTAGAATTTTTCTAATGTAATGTATTTTGTTTTCTTTTAATTTCCTTTATACATTCAATCACTATATATCACTTAGCTTGTAAAATGAATTTTCCAACATGAATACGTTTCTCACAAGTCCAGTTGGGGATACTATACACATTATCATCAACAGATAATAATCCATTTCTGTGTCCCATAAATGTCTTGCCTCTCTATTTTTCTCCTTAATGTGTTTCTTCACACTGTCCTCCTTCTCTTACCCACTTTCCACATGGTATCCAGTGTCTATAACCATTTTCCATGTTTCTATATCCTCTAGTCTTTCAGTTTCAGCCATAGAGTGTAGACAGTCGGTATATATTAAGTGAAGACATACAATGTCTACTTCATAGCCTGGCTTGCTTCATTCACCAACAAATCCTCCATATTCATTCACGCTCTATGAAAAGCCAGGATCTTGTTGTTTTTATGACTGAATAGTATTCCATAGAGTGTTTTTGAACACATTCTTCTGTTTCTGGACATTTGGGTTGGTTCCATGCCTTAGCAATTTTGAATAATGCCACAATAAATATAGATGTGCAAGCACTTTTCTGACTAAGTGTTCTCCTGTCCTTTGGGTAGATACCCAGGAGTGAGATTGCTAGATCATATGGTAGTTTTATTTGTAGATCTTTGAGGAATCTCCATATTGTTCTCTATAGTGGCTGGACCAATTTACATTCCCACCAGCAATGTAGGAGAGTTCCGCTATCACCACATCCCCACCAACAATTATTTATTTATTTTTAATCTTAGTCATTCTGTCTGAGGTTGGGTGATATCTCATCATGGTTTTTATCTGTATCTCCCTTATGAGGAGGACTGTTGACCATTATTCATGTGCCTTTTGACTGTACACATGTCTTCCTTAGAGAGTGTTTTTTAGTTTGTTTTCAACTCATTTTCCCATCTTTTAATCAGGTTGATCTTTTTTTTTTTTTTCAGGTTAGCCTCTTGAGTTCCCTGTGTATATGGTTGTCAGTCCCTTATCTGAAACATAGTTTACAAAAATATTCTCCCATTCCAAGTGTTGTCATTTCACACTAAATACTATCTTTTACTGTGCAGAAATGTGTCTTAATCTGATATAAATCCACTTGTCTATTTCTGGGATTATTGACTGTAATTTCAGGGTCTTATTAAGAAGTCTTTGCTTAACCCAATGTCTCCAGAGTTTCCCCAGAGTTTTCCACCAGTAGTTTTGAGGTGATGTTTGTCAATGGTGAGAGGTAAGGGTTCAGATTCATCTTTCTTCAGATAGACACTCAGTTTTTCCAGCACAATTTGCTAAAGATGTTTTCCTTTACCAACTGGATTGACTGGTACCCTTTGTCAAAATAATTTTGCTGTTTATTTTAGAGTTTATTTCTGGAGTCTGTATTCTGTTACATTGCTCCACATGTCTGTTTTTGTGCCAATACAATGATGTTTTGATTATCATATCTTTGTAATATATTTTTGGGTCAAGAACTGAGATTCTTTCTAATCCATGCTTCTTATGCAGGATAGCTTTGGCAATATGGGGTCTTTTATGATTCCAGAACAATTCTATGATTGTCTTTTCTAGATAAGTGAAGAATATCTCTGGTACTTTGATTGGGATTGTGTTAAATGTGTAGATTAATTTAGATAGAATTGCCCTTTTGATTATATTAATTCTCCTTATCCAGAAACTTGGGATGTCCTTGCACTTTTCTGTGTCATTTTCAATTTCTTTTTTTAGCTTCTCATCACTTCCCTTGTGGAGGTATTTGACTTCTTTGGTTAGATTTATTCCTAGGTATCTTATACTTTTTGTGGCTATGGTAAATGTAATTACTTTCTTCACTTCTGTCTCAGTCTCCTTGCTATTTGTATATAGAAGTGTTATAGATTTTTTTATGTTTATTTCATATCCTGCAACTTTACTGTATTCATTTACTACTTCCAGGAATATTTTTCATGAATATCATTGGGTCTTCTATGTAAACAATCATGCTATTTGCAAATTGAGATAATTTCACCTTTTCTTTTTCTATCTGAATGCCTTTTATTTTATTCTCTTTTCTAATTGCATTGGTGAGGACTTTAATTACTATATTGAAAAGTAATGGAAAAAGTGGGCATCCTTGACTTGTACCAGTTTTTAGTGGAAAAGCTTTCAGGTTTTCCCCATTCAGAATGATGTTAGCTATGGGTTTTTCATAGACACCCTTTGTTATGTTGAGGAATACACTTCAATGTCAATTGTGCTAAGAATCTTAATCATAAAGGGATGTTGCATTTCATCAAGTGATTTTCTGCATCAATTGATACCATCACATGGCTATTTTGGTGCATTATATTTATGGTTTTGTGTATGATGAACCACCCTTTCATTCCTGGAAAAAAGCCTATCATGTCATGATGTATAATCCTTTTTTATATGTTGTTGGATATGATTTGCTAGTATCTTGTTGAGAATTTTTGCATTATATTCATCAGAGATATTGGTCTATCATTTTCCTTCCTTGTCTTTTTTAAAGATAAGGGTGATGGAGGCTTCATAGAATAAATTTTAGAGTATTATATCATTTTGGATCTTTAAAAGTAACTTGAGTAGAATGGGGGTTAACTCCTCTTTAAAAGTTTTGTAGAATTCAGAGGTGATGCCATTGGGACCAGTGCTTTTCTTTGTTGGAAGGTTATTTATTATTGAATCAATCTCATTGCTTATTATGGGCCGATTCAGGCTTTCTACGTCTTCTTGACTCAATCTTTGTAGATTATAAGTGACAAGAATTTGTCTATCACATCCAGGTTTTCTTGTTTGTTGGCTTATAGTTGCTCATAGTGTCCTCTAATAGTGTTTTTTATTTCTATTATGTCTCTGGTTATATCGCCTGCTTATTTGTGAATTTGATTAATCTGGTTCCTTTCTCTCATCTTAATTAGTCTAGCTAGTGGTGTGTTGATTTTGTTTATCTTTTCAAAGAACAAGCTTTTGCTTTTATTTAATTTTTGCATAGTTCATTTATTTTCTATTTCATTTATTTCTGCTTGAATGTTTATTATGTCTTTTATTTTATCATGGCGTTTTTTGGAATTTTTGTTGTTGCTTTTCCAATTTTCTGAGGCACAATGTTAGGTTGTCCATTTGCCAACTTTCCATCTTTTTCTTATCCACACTAATTGCTATGAAATTCCCTCTTATGACTGTTTTTTCTGTGTCCCATAGATTATGGACACCATTATCATTGATTTCCATGAGTCTTTTTAGTTTAGCCTTTATTTCTTCAGTAGTTGTGATGTCTATCAGGAGTAAGTTATTTAGTTTCCCTAGTACTTTTAATGGTCTGGTTGGATTACTTGAACATACAGAATGCAGAAAATTGTCTGGAACTGTACATACTAAACCACATACGGCATTAGCTCTTTGGGTGGAAATTAGGAAATCAAAGGTGATCTTTCATATTTTAGTTCATACATGTATGTATTGTTAAAAATTTATCAATAATTATACATGTCTCATATCTTTATCTGGACTAGTGTGAAGTGTATCCATGTTGCGTAATTCATTTTACAAGTTGTAGTGATGTACAGTGATTGAATGTATAAAATAAATTAAAATAATAATTTTAAAAATACTAAAAAGTAACCCTAATCTGTGAATGTAGATTTGCTGCCAGTTTAAACTGGTTGAAGAGAGAGTGCTATCTAAGGCCAAAGATTAGAGAGGAAGAGGTACAAAGAACACTTAGTTTCCTGAGCTAAGAGTTGGTGTGGTCATCCTGAAACAAAGCAATGAGGGCTCATTTCAGGTTGGGCAGAGGCTAGGAGTTGCTGTTTATTCCCAGAAACACCAATGGATTTGTTTCACTAGAAATAGATCAAAGTGGTGGGTGGCCAAGGCACAGTTAAAATGGTGTGAGTTGTGAGCTGGGATAATGAGGAAGTTTATTTTCTGTCTCCTTTTCTTTATCTCTATATCAAACCTACTCTTTAGTTATCTTAGACTTGTGGGCCTTAGAGGACAGAGGTCTCTTTGGGTGGTCCTTTTTTCTTCTTCTTCATTCACAAGACAGCCTAAACTTATTTTATGTTTGTTTATTTTGGTTTGTTTTGTGATTTTTTTGAGGGAGATAGTTTTGCTACTAGGGATCTGCATTTGCCAGAGAGACAGTCAGAAAATGAGAAATCGTACTCTGGGGAAATGGCCACACACCACAATTTCTTCTCTATTCTCCTCTTGGGATCTTGGGCATGCATGCACACACACCTGGCATAAGTTTTAAGTCACTGGGTCCAGGACTTTATTGTGGTCGACTACATGGGAGTCCAGTGAACTAACCATTATGCTATCTGGCAGCCCAAACTACTACCTATTACCACCATATCACCTTTAAAGCCCAGATCCTTCTTTAAGCATGGAGTAGTCTGTCTTATTTAGGGTATTAGCCAATGGCTGTGAAGTCAATTCATCTGAAACTTTGGGGGAAAGCAAATTTGTTTTCATATTTAATCAAAGTAACCATGTCAGCCTGAAATCCCTAAAGGCATGCCCAGGTGATGGATGGAAAATGAATAAGAATCTTTGTATGTACAGACTGTAGCTTCTTTCACACAAATTTAATTCAGAGACTTTATTAACAGCTTGTTGTTTAGGCTGTGATGGTTTTGGGCTTGGGGTGGGTGGACACTCACCAGGACACTGATATCTGGTGACTCTTGAAGACTTGTTCAGTGTTATGTCCATGGCAGGCCAGAGGAGGGCAGAACAGGATGCTGGGGAAAAGGTCAACTGCTTACCTCTGTGGGTTTAATCATTCTAGACTATCTGAGAGATTGATGACTCACTAAATCTGAAAGAACCAAGGGCCTCTAATTTGGTTTATGAAGTAGCTAAACTCAAAGAGTCATCGGTCTGAGTCCTTCTCTTGAATGTGCAGCTCAGGAGCCAGATAGTATTGCCACTGGACCCACATGGGAAGGTTCTGATCCAGAACTTCCCTAAACATGCTAGATGCCTTTATATGCCCATGATCCAGGCTAGCTGAGGCTGGGGGTTTGTTGTGGCATGGGGGCCATATTGAAGGTACTTCTCTATTTTTCTCCCTCTCTTTCTCACAGAAGAAGTAAACAAATAAACGTTTTAAGATATTTGTGGCTCATTTTCAGGATCAGGGCAAGTTTTGGCAAAGAGAATCAGTTAAAGTTCTGGCTTCAGTTAGATTGGCTTTTTGACCTTCAGGCATATTCTGCCAAAGAGTAAGATTGGCTAGGCCCATTGACTAGTAGCTTACTTGCTTTTGGCCCCCAGGGAACTTACCTTAGTTTGAAAATATGAAAAGATAGTGTGATATTTTCACGGGATTAAGCCAAATGGCTTCTTTGGGAACCCCTAACCTCAATACTCTTGTAGGAAATAAACACCAATTTAGTACCTTATTCTTTTCCAAAGACTTTGATATAGATTATTTCTTTTGAATCTCAAAACAACCCTATAAACAGGTTAAGAAGATACAAATCGTCCCATTTGACCAGTGAGGAAACAACCCCAGAGAGGTAACATGATTTGTTTCAGACCACAACAAGCTAATGAAAGAGATTGCAATAAATCTGAGGTCTCCTGAGTCCCAGAGCAATGTTCTTTGGACTGTGCCATATTATGTTGTGTCATGCCTTCCTGTTCTTCCAAATATTTACTGAACACCTGCTACATGGCAGGCATTATTCTAAGAACTGAGGATAGGGCAGTGAATAAAATCGCCTTTTGCTATTATACAGTTTACATTCTGGTGGGTAAAGACAATAAATAAACAACTATACTTTAATAAATGTATAATTTGACAACTGGTGTTGGGTGCAATAGAAAATAAAAAGAAAAAGTGATATGGATGTTATTTTTGATGAGGTAATCACAGAAAGCATTCTCTACTGTGATAATATTTGATCAGATACCTGAGAAAGGAGTGAGCAAATTACGTGAAGGCAGAGTATATTAGGGCAGAGGGAATTATATATGCAAATACTATGGCAGAAGTAATGTATTGAGCTAGAGAAAGAGCAAAGAATTCAGTGTGCTTTTTCTAGTGACATCTACATACATACTATGGTATTCAAAAGTAAATAACACTTCCACCTTAGTCTTTTACTCATGCTATCTCAAAATATGAGTGGGTTTATGGGTAATGTGATCAGGAGTCTTCAGACATTGTGACAGAGTTGCTTAGTCATTGCAGTGGTGGGCTCTTCAAACACAGAGTAAGGCTCTAACTCTGGGATATCATTGGCATTATCAATCACGGACTGACATTGACTGGAGTACCTGTATATCAATTCAGGTTTAATACTGAAATTATTTTGAAGTCCTGCTTTAGTTTGGGTTTAATCACTTTATAACGCACACAACATTGGTTCCAGTTTGAATCAATTCAGTGTATGTTAAGGGGAAAAAACAACAAACATTGGTTCAGGTTACAGTTCAGTGAGAATATCTGGATTCAGATGGTCTGGGTTTAGCAAATGAGTGTGGCTAGTTCTAATGCTTCATTTCTGGTTTGGTTCCATTCAAATTCCAGTATCCAATATCCATCAGAGACCTCTTCTGTAAGCAGAGGTCTTGAAACACTAATAGTATTAATGACATGAAACTTTAAAAAATTGGCTCAGTATATAGTTGTGGGTTTTTTTTTTCCCTTTCACAAAACTTCTTTGAGAGACTGAAACTTTAGTTAACTGCAATTTGATTTAATGGTTTGTTTTTGCTTGTTTCATTTTAAAATTTGGGAGAACTTATTTCTACCTACTGTGTCAGACAAAAGCCAAAGAGCAAACGCTGATGCTGATTGCTGAATATACTTGTTCTCCACCTCTCTGTGTTTTCTATTAGTTGCTTCAACCATCAAA
>NW_006203620.1:59842-75777 GCF_000334495.1 Tupaia belangeri chinensis
GAACCAAGTCACAAAGCTTGGAAACTGTTCCCTCAAGTGGGAAATAAATTCCTATATTTCAAAATTCCAAATAATCCAGCCTCTTGCAAAGGCTGCAGTGAAAATGATATTTTAGTTTCTTTGAATAATTTTACATCACCTAAGTATGGTGAGAACAAGTTTTGGAACCAAGGTGACTCTGGTTTTGATTTTGCTTGCCAGATAAAGTGTTAACCTTTGTGGCCTTGAGCAATTTGCTTACGTCTTCTGAGCCTCAGTTTTTTCATTCATAATTTAAAGTTCATAATAGTACCTACCTTCCTGTACTATTGTGAAGCCCAGAAGAGATCACATAGGTAGTTTCTGCCACATTGTAGGTAAACAGTGGTACAGTTTTTTTTTTTTTAAGACTTAACTATTTTTTTTTTAGTTATTATTATTTTAAATTTGCTATAAGGCACATGGAGTCACGAGAGAGAGAGAGAGAAAGAGAGAGAGAGCAAGCTGCCAGGTCTGGGACTTGTACCACAGTTGGCTATGTGTGAGTCCAGTGCCCAACCACTACACCACCTGCTGGTGCAATAGTGTTAGCTTTAATGATGATGTTCTCTACTAAAGGGAATAGATTAGCAATTTCCTGATTTGAAACTGAAATGTTGTTAACTGGCTGTTCAGAAAATAAATGATGTTTAGAGTTGAGGTTTCCCCAAAGGATGATGAACTAAAAAAAGAAATAAAGATTTGGAAGTTTCATAGTTACTTGACTTCTCATAGACAATCCAGATCATTTCAGCACCCCTACTATAAAACAAAAATTCACTTTAGAGATCATGTATCTTGTTTGGCTGCCTCTGTATCTGATTAACAGGATATTTGCCAGATCCTTTTGTTATCTGTGTCAATCTTGTCTTGCTTGATTCTTTGACTTTTACATGGGATTGTAAAAGAAGCAATAAAGAAACTCGAACTCTTGCTCTTCTGGAACTCTTTGACACTGATTTAAAAAAAAAACAAAACTGACTGAAGAAACTTCTAAGCACAGGCCAAGGATTCCCTGGGAAGTATGAGTACCTAGCTGGTCTTACAGGATGCAGAGTAAGTAATCAATCAATTACTCCAATGCGTAACACTGTGGATTGACTCTAGAAGATGGCCTATTCCAAACTATCCTACTGTCTGTTAAGTGGGTGGTATATTAGACTTCTGTTTAACAGTCTCTTTTACTGGTTAACATTCAAGACATATTAAACCATTTTTCTGGAGGGTAAGCTTATCTCTATGTAACTGACCAGTGAGTGACAGAGAGAACATATCAGAACTACAATTCTATTCAAGTTAATGTTTCCAGTGCCTCCAAACAACTTTGAATACATTCAGTTCTCTTTCCCACGATAGAAGACACCACTCCAGTGTCACAATTAAGTTAGTTAGCATGCACTGGTATAAATACAAGATAAAATTCTCAAAACAGTTGCCCTAATATCATGAAACCATTATTTTAAGAAGCACATCTTAAAAGCTGTTATCAAGCATATCTGGAATTTCTTAATAGATATTTACCTTATTTGAAACTTTTTAGTCAGAAGGTTTGAGTCATAGGACTTGGAAATTAATTGGTCAATATATGACCTTAAACTGATCCATAGATTAGCGATTTCAAATTTCTCTCATGAGGGAGGAGAAAGCTGAATAAATATATTATTCACATAAGCATGATTTACTTCCTTGTAAGGTCTAAAGACTAAGTCCATTTAGAAAGTATAAGTCAGGAAATTCTTAACAGCATAGACTAAATAATCAAAAGTTGAGGCCTTTCCTTTCTACTGATGTGATATAACTAACCAACTGAGCTAGTCCAAAAAATAGTTTGTATAGCTTTTTCAGTTGGTGCCAGAGAGGAAGGGAGAAAATACAAGATCATGGAGCAGGATAGAAATGACTGCACCACAAGAAGACCTAATTAATCACTCATCATTCATCAGTTTCATAATAGAAAGGAATCAGAATATATTTCACTGAATCATAAAATTTACTAAGGACAACTGGTACATTTTTAATAGTAAATACCCAGAGAACAGCCAGTATTTGAATTTAACAGCAACTGTGCACCTGAAACAGGAAGAAAGGAAGTTCTAGTCCCATATCAGCCGCTACCCAGCTGTGCAAACTATGGGAAGGTACTTCCTTCTCTGTGATTAGTTTCTCAGTCTGTGAAGTAAGAAGGTTGAACCAAATGACCTATGAGGTCCCTTCTAGCTTTGAAAATCTATGAACCTATTTACTGGGATCATAAAAAGAAACAACAGGTACCCAAATTGAATATTTGGGGGTCTGTTGATGGGACATTTGGGTAGATGAATAAGGATGTAGAAATTACTGATTTATTCTCATTGCTGTGTTTATGCCAACTACGAGTCCCTACATTTATAATTAGTGTGTTTCAGCATCCTAATACTTACATGAAATAGTAAGGTTACAATGACCACAAAAATTATTTACTTTGTTAAACTATGAGGAATTTTAAAACCTAGGAATTTAGACATGACATATTTCTTCACCTTTTTTTGTAATGTACAGAAGCTGGTGATTCTTTAACTCCACAGCTAGTATTTAGGATCATAAGTGAGAGAATATATTTGTTATCCCTACATCTTTGAAGTGCTTTCAATTAAATTTTCTGTCCATTAGCCAGACTTCTTGCCAATGGAGAAGAATGGTGTGATTATTTACTGAAATATTTAATTTGGCTGCGTGAAAGGGGCAGGTCACAGCTCAGATGTAGATAGATTCTGAAATAAGTGAGATAAAGGAGAGATCAGAGGCAAAAAAAAACTACTTAATTTTTTTTAATTTAAAGAGAGGAACAGAGAGGGAAAAAGAGAGAGAGAAGCCAGAGATTGCCCTATGTGTCTATGTTTATGGATATGGAAGGAGAGAGTTGGTTCAGAGGGGCTTTAGTTCCCATAGTTCCTGAAAGTGAAAAGTTAAAGCACAGATGTAGATGGATTCTGTCAACATTTTTGGGTCTGGAAGGAGTTTTGGAGCAGAGGGGCTTCAGTTACCCTAGTCCCGGAAAGGGACAGTTCACAGCTCAGGTGTAGATAGAGTCTGTCTACATTTTTGGGGTCTGGAAGGAGAGGTTTTATCTCTCTTCTTCTTAATTAGCCTAGCTAACAGTGTGTCAATTTTGCTTATCTTCTCAAAGAACGAGCTTTTTGTTTCACTTACTTTTTGTATAGTTCTTTTATTCCCTATTTCATTTATTTCTTCTCGGATCTTTATTATTTCTTTCTCCTGGTGTTTTGGGTTTTTTTGTTGTTGTTTTTCCAGTTCCCTGAAGTGTGTCATTAGGTTCTTTATTTTCCACTATTGATATTTTTGTGTGTGAGCACTACGTGCTATGAACTTCCTTTTTATGACTGCTATTACTATGTCCCATAAGTTATGAATATGTGTTTGCTCATTATCATGGTTTCAATGAATCTTTTGATTTATGTCTTAAATTCTTCAGTGTTTGTGAAGTCATTTGAGAGTTAGTGGTTGGTCTCTATGTGTGTATTTTTTAGAGTTCTTTCTGTAGTTTTCAAGTTTGATTCCATTGTGATGAAAAAAGGTGCTGGATATAGTTTCTATGCATTTGAATTTGTAAAGGCTTGGTTTGTGCCCTATCACATAGTTGATCAAAAACATTCCATGCGGGGATGAGAAAAATGTGTATTTTGTGGTTGTTGAGGGAAATGTTCTATAGATGTCTATCAAGTGAATATGATTTGCAGTATCATTTTGATATTTTTTCTCTTCTTTTATTTTTTGTCTAGATAATCAGTCCAGAGGAGTATGGAGACTTCAATTATCATTGTGTTTTAATCTATCTCTCTATTTAGATCTAACAATCTCTCTTTCATGCATTTGTGTTCACCAGTTTTGGGTATATAGATATTTATAAGTGCTATATCTTCTTGGTGAACTAGTCTTTTTAATACTATATAGTGTCCTTCTTTGTCTCTTCTACAGCTACTGTCTTGAAGTATATTTTTAAAAGAATTATTTATTTAATTTTATTTATTATCATTATATTTTGGTTTACTGTAGACCATGTGTACTCACCAGAGAGAGACACAGAGAGAAGCGGGGGAAGAGAGACAGACAAAAGTGAGAAAGCAAGCCTCCAGGTCCAGGACTTGAACCATGACTAGTCATATGGGTGTCCAGCACATTAACCACTATGCCACCTGCTCATCCCCATCAAAGTCTATCTTATCTGATATCAGTATTGCTGCTCCAGCATTTCAGTTTCCATTTGCATGGAATATCTTCTTTCATCCTTTCACTTTCAATGTATTTGTTTATCAGTGAGTTGTGTTTCTTGTAAACAGCATATTGAGGGCTCTTGTTTTTTTTATTTATCATTCAGTCAGTCTGTGTCATTTATTAGGATAATTTAATCCATTAACATTTAATGTTATTATTGATATTTGTGGACTTAACCCTGCCATTCTGTTAACTTCTTCCAGATTGTGGTTTTTTTCCATATTTTAATTTTTCTTTATTTTATTATTTTTTAATTTTAAAATTCAATCACTGTATATCTTTATAACATTGAAAATGAATTTTCCCAGCATGAATACCCTGTCTGTTATTTTGTTCTCTTATTTCTGTTTGTCTTTTTTTAGTTTTTCTAATACAGTCTCTCCCTTCAGTACTCCTTGTAGAGCTGGTCTAGTATTGGTGAATTCTTTTGGTTTTTATGTGAGTATGATTTTGTTTGTTCTTCCCATTTGAAGGATAATCTTGCTAGATATGGTACCTTGGTTGAAATTGTTTTTCTGTGTGTGTGTATGTGTGTGTATTGTTTTTTACTTACGTTTTCTTTCCTCCTGAAATTTTTTTTAATTAATTAATTTACATTCATCGCATAAGCATCATCACAGCATACAAAATGTGGTTTCCCACACAGAATATACTGCATAGTGGCTTAATCATGCATGTTATCATCAATAATTTTCCAATTTTAGTTCCATATCTCTATCTATCATCTATCTATCTATCTATCTATCTATCTATCTATCTATCTATCTATCATCTATCATCTATCTATCTATTTGTATATTACCCCTAGTTCTTTCCCTCTGCCCTTTTCCACCCTCTTCCAACACTCTCCGTTATCTACAGTTGTTTTCCATTCCTTTCCCCCCCACATTTTATTGATCACACATTTTTTTAAATAATCTAATTACTTTTAATAGAAAGTTTAGCAAGTAATTTCAATAAAGGCAGTTTTAACTTTAATAAATCAAGGAAATGCTAAGGAACATTGCTTAAAATTTAAAACCAGGAAACAGGTTAAGATTCTGTTTAAATAGTAGGTACATGAACCTGTTGACCACTCAAGAGAAGACAAAAATTCTTAAAACCAGAAAACAAAGCCTAGAAGAAAATCAGCAATGTTTTAGTCAAAAGTCATAAAATGCTATTTCACCAATTCAGTCTCATGTACTTAAAATCTATCTTCTATTGTGGATTGATCTTTCCCATTAAATTCTGGGATATAATTTTCAGATCCAGACTTGTCTCTACAATTAACTTTCAATCTTCCCAATTGAATTCTGGGATATAATAATCAACTTCAGACTTAGGAAAATGGCCAACTTAATAATAGAGACAAGTCTGGAGTGTGTGTGTATATTGTATATACATATTTATTTATTTTCAATATATTTTTGTCTTTTGTTAGTTTTTTAAATTTTTTTAAATTTTTTATTTTTTATTATCATCATAATCTTCTTTATATTACATTGGATTACATATAACTTTGCAGTGTATTACATTGCTTTTTCAAAAGGGAATGCCATGCATGTCGGTCAATACAGAGATATTAATCTCCCCGCTTCAACATTCAATATCTTTTCTATGTTTTGTTAGTTTTTATATATTTAAGCACTATAATATTTTTCATTACACCATTTACTTAATTTTATTTTCCTTTTTTTATAAATATTTTTATTTCATTTTCTTTTATACATTCAATCACATTATTTAGCTTTCAAAGTGAATATTCCAACACGTGTACATTTCTCCCTAGTTCAGTTGATAAAAATATAAAATTATCTTCAACAGTTAATACTACATTTCTTTGCCCCATGAATGCTTTCCCTTTCTATTTTTTTTCTAAATGTCCTTCCTCAAACTCCACTCTTTCAAATACACTATTTCTGATATTCACATGCATTTAGTGTGATTCTATATCCTTTAGTCAATTAGTTTGAGTAATAGAGTGTGGACACTCAGAATATATTAAGTGGGGACATACAATGTCTCTCCTTCAGAGCCTGGCTTGCTTCACTTCGCAGCAAATTTTTCATATTCTTCCACTTTCTGTCAAAAGCCAGGATCTTATTGTTTTCTATGGCTGAATAGTATTCCATAGAGTGTATGTGCCACAGTTTTTCAATACACTCATCTCTTCATGAGCTGGTCTGGTGTTGGCAAATTCTTTCAGGTTTTGTTTGAGAAGATTTTAATCTTTTTTCCCATATTAAGGATAATCTTGCACGATATAATAATCTTGGTTGAAATTGTTTCTCTCTTCACACTTTCAATATGTCTTCCCACTCTTGCTTGCATTGCTTCTGCTGAGAAGACTGGTGTTAGCCTGATGGGATAAACTTTGTAAGTCACTTGTCATTTCTCTCTTGCCAGTTTTAGTATCTTGTCTTTATCTCTGGTCTTTGCCAGTCTGGCTAAGATATGCTTTGGTGAATATCTTCGTAGGTTGAATCTATTTCGGGTCCTTTGTATTTCTTGGGTCTGGATGTTTGAGTGCCTCTCTAGACTTGGAAAAAATTTTGCCAGGATTTCATGGAATAGATTTTCCATGCCCTTATTAGTTTCTTCATATTCTGGGATACCAATTATTCAGATGTTAGAGCGTCTAATGAAATCTAGTATTTTTCGTGTATTATTCTCGTGGGGTTTTTGTTTATTTGTTATTTTCTCTATGTTTTTTATGTTTTTTTTTTCTAAGTCAGAGGTTTTATCTTTTAATGTCAGAGATTTAATCTTCAGCATGGTCTAATCGACTTTTAATACTCTTGGAGAGTTTCTGATTTCCTGTATTACAGACTTTATCCCTAATAGTTCCATCTGATTCTTTTTTATTGTATCCATTTCTTCTTTTATATTATGGAAGGACTTCCTAATTTCCTGTAGTTCATTGTCTCTTTTCTGTTCCAACTCATAGAATTTGGTCACCATGAATGTTCCAAATTCTTTCTCTGACATTTTGGTCACTTCCTCTGTTTTTTTTTGTTTTTGTTTTTGTTTTTCTTTTTTTCAAGAAACGAAAGGGAGTCACTGTGTTCTTTTGATGCACACATATTTTCTGGTTTATTCAGACCTGAGGCTCTTCTATTCCTAGCCATTGGAAGGTATATTCACTTTGGAATACCTTTTAGGAGAATATTTCTTCAACTAGGAGCAAGTGTGTTTCCCTTTTTCTGTGGACTGGTGAGCGTCGAAGTCTCTTTTCTGTTGTGTTTAGCAATGTGGTTCAAGGAGGAGTATTCTACTTAGGTGTCTGAAGAGCAGTATCTCCTTTTTTGCAAGTGGGTTAGTAAAAGGGAGGATCCCAGGGAGTCTTAGAATACTAAGGTATTTCAGAACTGGGATTCTAGTCCTATCTATTCTGTCTCGGCGGGGGGCGGGAGAAGAAGAGAGGACCAAATGAAAATGAAGAAAGCAAGAAGGAGAATTAAAAAAAAAAAAAGTCATGCACCAAGGCACATGATTTTGCCAGGGGTCTGGAGATAAAAGTGGGGTCTGCTGTAGAGCTGGGGGTGGTCCTGTGTGGTAAGGAGAAGTGTGAAATTAACAAATGAAAGAAGAAGAGAAGGAAAACAAGGCCTACCTGGCTGACAAAGATAGAGGTTCTCTGGGCTTGGGGTTGACGGGGCTGGAACTGGGGAGGGGGCACTGCTTCAGTGTCCTTTAGGTCAGGGGTCTGGAGATCGAAGTGGGGTCTGCTCAAAATTGTTTTTCTTCAAGTGTTTTGAATATGTCTTCTGATTTTTTCCTTGCTCTCATTGTTTCATTTGAGAGGTCTGATGTTAGCGTAGGATAACCTTTGTAAGTAAGTTGATGCTTCTCTCTTGCTAATTTTAGAATATTTTTTTCATCTTTTATTCTTACTAACTTGGCTATGATGGACCCTGGGAAGAATATTTTTATATTGATTCTAACTGGAGGTCTTATTTCCTATGTCTTAATTTCTCCATGTTTCTCTATCTTTGGAAAGTTTTCAGATAGTATTTCATGGAAGAGGCTTTCCATAACTTTACCAGCTTCTTCACCTTCCAGAATGCCCATTATGCATATATTGGAGTATTTCATGGCATCTAGATTTTCCTTTGTGTTGTACTCAATTTTTTGTGAGGGGGGGGGTATTTTTTCATTCTTTTTGATGTTTGGTCTATGTTGGAGACTTTGTCTTCAGGGTCATAATTTTTTTTCTTCTACATGATCCAATGTGCTGTTAATGCTTTCTACGGAGATTTTAATTTCTTGTACTCTTCAATTTCAGAAGTTCTATTTGATTCTTTTTAGAGTGTGTATCTCCTTATGGAATTCCTTTTTCATGTCCTGGAATGACTTTCTCATTTCCTGAAATTGATTTCTGTTTTCTCTAGCATCTCAATGAGTTTTGTCACAATGAATGTTAGGAATTCTTTTTATGACATTTCTGTGAATTCTTTTGTGTTGCCTATTTTTCGTGAAAGGTTATTGTGTTCTCCTGGGAGAGAGTGGTTTCCTCATTTTATAATGTTTCTTCTGTCTCTCCACTGGTTTTTGGTCATTTGATAAAGTGTTCACTTCTTCGTATTTTTGGAGTAGATTCTGTGGTGTCAGAAGAGGGAATATCACCTCTAGATCCCAGGTGTGTTTTTGTTGGAGGACAATGTCTTTCAGATCAGAGAAGTTAAAGTTTATATAGATAACGTCAGATGGTTGGCTTCTCTACCAAACTTTCAGCTCCTGATCAGCCAGGGATGAGCTAAGGAGAAATAACTTAGTGAAGAGTCTTAGGTTGCACACTGCACTGAGCAGAGCATGTGAGTAGAAGGGCCTTAGATTCCAAAGACAAACCTGGGGGTTTGGGCTGCACCCAGAAAAAAATGATATGCTGAGACTGGAACCTGAGTCTTCCAGAAGGTGGACAACACTCAGAAAGCATGTGGTACAACTCTGCTGGAAGGTCTCAAGTTCCAAAATCTAACCTGAGGTGTTGGGCTGAACACACCAAGAATGTGTTTTTGATATTAATAATAACAGGAGAGGAAAGAAGATTTTAATGAATCTTCCTGAATCCCTTTCATGACTTTTGATTATTATAAGAACTTGAATCACTTTAATTTATTTTGGTTGCTAGACTAGTAGTGCGTTTGATCAAAGCACTAATCAAGAAGGGTCCTTACAATATAAAAGTTTTATTAATTTCATAAAATCATATTTCTCTGAGATTGAATAGCTTGCATCTGTAGATATGAAATGACACTTTGTAGCAGATCTGACATATTGACTTTTCCCAATAACTAACCACCAAAGCCTTCCCCAAGCCCTGAATCCAGGTGAGATGTGATTGGATAATAAGAGCACTATCCTTCATCCCTGATATCTGGGTAGAAGTTATAACTTTCCCCTCTGCTTTGGCATCAATTTTCTCTTCTTATATACTCACAGCATCCTTTTGATGTAGGCAAACCCAGAATGCATATTTCTATTATCCTTTAACAGCAAATATTTGGCAGAGATCAAAAAACCCTCGGCTGCTAACCTCAATCCTCCTTGAGAAAATTCTTGAAAAACGCAATGAATTTTCTATGATCTAAGGATCACTTGATACGGAAAATACTCGAGGGCAGATTCGAGTCTTGTAAACTGTCCATTCTTCCAGGATTACTGTGCTTAATCCCTATATAAGCTAGATCCACAGAAAACAACTTGCCTTCACTTTTTTTTTGAAAAAGACTCTTACTGGCTTAATATTTGACATTTTACAGTCTTTAATTTCTTTTCTAACAGGAAGAATGAGTAAGTACAATTAAATAAATAATTTTTTTTGAAAAAGGACATTTACCCCAACCACCTCACAATACTCAAAATACCAGCTACTCTCCCTCCCCACACCCACATGATTATTTAGCCTCTGTTTGAATACCCCTATTAACAGAGAATACACTGTCTCTGAGGCTCAAGGTTTTGAATAGCTGTGAGTACTAGAAAGTCTTTCCTTATGTTGATCTTATGTCCCTGGCTTCCATCATTTGATCCATATTCTGTCTTCTGAGGACACATAAAACAAAGAGAAATCTGGCTCCCCATGATACCCCTTCACTATTTCACAAGATCTATCATGTCCCTCCACTTGGTCTGTAGTATTCACTTCTCTTGGCTAAGTGCTACTATTATACTACTAAAATTTGCTCCCCTCAGTGCCACAAAGGAAAATCATAGCAAACAATACTGAATTATTTCAATAGAAAAGTGGAGAATGGTCGCTCACTAGCAGTGCCCCAGTTCCATCTACAGCCCCAACCCCATAGCAGCATGGGACTTGGAGGCAAGGCCACCACTGGCCCTAGCCTCAGCTCCAGCTAGCTTCCCCCCACCCCATAGCCCTCTCGTTAAGAAACACTGGCCTCCCTTCAGTCACCAGCAGCACCCCAGTTCCATCTATAGCCCCATGGCCAGCAGAGGACTTGGAGGCTGGGCCACCACTGGTCCTGGACCCAACTCCAACTAGCTTCCTCCATCCCATATCTCTCTCCTTCAGAAAGGTAGGCAGTGATTTTTCTCTTCTTCTTTCTTTGTTAACTTCCTACTACTCCTTGCCCCACAGACTGGCCTCCGCTCACCCGCTAGCAGTGCCCAGTTTCATCTACAGCCCCATGGTGAAATCTTTATTTTCTTTCATACTTTCTTGCCTCTTATATTTTCCTGACCTCCTCATCCTCCACCATCTTGGAGAGAATAGACAGGTCTAGAATTACTGTTCTGAAATTCCCTAGTATCATAAGGTTCCATGGGATCCTTTCTTTTACTGAACCATCTGCAAAAAAGGAGATACTGCTCTTCAGACACCTGAATAGAATACTCCTCCAGAGACCACATTGCTAACCACACCAGAAGAGAGACTTTGGCACACATCAGTCCACAAAAAAAGGGAAACACACTTGCTTCTAGTCGAGGAAACAGTCCCCCAAAAGGTACCCAGAAGTGAATACATCTCCCAATGGCTAGAAGTAGAAGAGCCTCAGGTCTGAATAAAGTAAGAAGTATGTCTCCATCAAAAGAAAACAGTAACTCCCCTCCATCTCTTGAAAAAAACAGAAGATATTACCAAAATGTCAAAGAAACATTTTGAAACATTCATAGTAACCAAATTTTATGAATTTAAACAGAAAAGAGACAATGAACTACAGGAGATTAGAAAGTCTTTCCATGATATGAAAAAAGAAATGGACATTCTAAGAAAAAATCAAATGGAAATATTAGATATGAAGTAATACAGGAAATCAAAACTCTCTCGAAATTATTAAAAGTCAATTAAACCAGGACCAGCAGTTAGTGTAATGGCTATGTTGCTGGACTCCCATGTAGCCAACCACAGTTCAAGTCCTGGACCCGGTGGCTTAAACTCATGCCAGGCACATGTGTGTGCGTGCCCAAGATCCCAAGAGGAGAATAGAGGAGAAGAGATTGTGGCGTGGCCATCTCCCCTGGGGGGTAATTTCTCACTTTCTTTTTATCTTTCTTTCTCTGTCTTTCTGGCAAGCACATGCACCCTATAGCAAAAACCCCTAAAAAAGAAAAAAAAAGTCAATTAGACCATGCTGAAGATCAAATCTCTGACATAGAAGATAAAACATCTAACCTAGAAAAAAAAAAGATACAGAAAACAACAACAACAGCAAAAGCAGAATATATATGAGAAATACTAGATTAATTAGACACCCAAACACTCGAATAATTGGTATCCCAGAAGGTGAAAAAAACAATAAGGGCATGGAAAATCTATTCCATGACATCCTGGCAGAAAATTTCCCGAGTCTAGAGAGGCACTCAAACATCTAGACCCAAGAAATACAAAGAACCTCAAATACAATCAACCCAAGAAGATCTTCTCCAAGGCACACCTTAGCCAGACAGGCAAAGATCAATGCAAGCAAGGAAACGATGGGAAAATGTACTGACAGTGTTGAGAGAGAAATAATTTCAACCAAGATTATTATATCCTGCAAGATTATCCTTCATATGGGGAAAAAAGATTAAAATCTTCTCAGACAAACAAAACCTGAAAGAATTTTAAAACCCCATCCCAGCCATTCAAGAAACTCTGAAGAAAGTACTGTTCCAGGAAAACTAAAGAATGAACATCTGGAAATAAAGGAATAAAAAGCCAAGACAATGGACAACTTAAAAGTTGGAACACGTCTGGAATCATCGAAAATAACATTGAATGTTAATGGATTAAATTCTCCAATCAAGAGACACAGATTAGATGAATGAATAAAAAAAACAGAAACCTTCCATCTATTGCTTACAGGAAACCCACCTCATGGATAAAGACATACATAGACTAAAAGTAAAGGGTTGGAAAAAGGTTTTCCATGCAAATGGGAACCAAAAAAGAGCTGGAGTCATGATACTAATTTCTGACCAAATAGGCTTTAAAACAAAAACTGTTCTAAGAGACAAAGAAGGACACTATACTGTAGTAAAAGGGTCAATCCATGAAGAAGATATAGCACTTATAAATATCTATGCACTTAACACAGAACACTCAAATACTTGAAGGAAAGACTGTTATATCTAAAAGGAGAGATAGACTGCAACACACTAATGATGGAGACCTCAACACCCCACTATGCCTTCTGGAGAGAACATCTATACAAAAAATTAGTTAAAGAGATAAAGGATCTAAATGATACCATAAATCAAATGGACGTAACAGACATCTTTACAACTTTCCCAAAAAATCCACAAGATACACTTTTCTCACCCCCACATGGAACCTTTTAAAAGATTACCACATGAGAGGGCACAAGGCAAGCCTCTACAAATTGAAGGGCATAGAAACTATACCCAGCATCTTCTTCGACCATGATGGAAATAAACTTGATGTTAATTCCAAGTAAAATCCTAAAAAGTACAAAAATATATGGAAACTAAATAACGTACCCTTGAATGAATTCAGAACTAATGAAGAAATAAAGATTGAAATCACAAGATTCATGGAAGTCAAGGACAATGAGTTTTCATATCTTTGGGACAATGCCAAAGCAGTCATGAGAGAGAAGTACATAGCAATTAGTGCACATAAGAGGAAGATGGAAAGAAGGCAAATAGATCACCTAACATCATGCCTCAGAGAACTGGAAAAGTGATAGAAAAAAAAAAAGCTCCAGGAGAAAGGAAATAATAGTCGAGCAGAAATAAATGAAATAAAAATAAATGAACTATACAGAAAATAATTGAAAGTAAAACCTGGTTCTGTGAAAAGATAAACATAATTGATACACCACTAGTCAGACTTATTAAGAAGAAGAGAGAAAGGAACCAGGTGAATCAAATCTTCAATGAAGCAGGCAATATAACAACAGAAATAGTAGAATAGTAAAAAACATCATTAGAGGATACAATGAACAACTATATGCCAAGAAACAAGACAATCTGAATGAGATGGACAAATTCTTGTACACATATAATCTACCAACATTGAGTCAGGAGGATATAGAAACTCTGGAAAGGCCCATAAAAAGCCAGGGAATTGAATCAGTAATAAACAATCTCCCAACAAAAAAAAACCCTGGCCTTGATGGCTTCACCTTTGCATTCTGCAAAACTTTCAAAGAAGAATAAACCCCCATTCTGCTCAAGTTATATCTAAAGATCCGAAGGGGGTTGGGAAGAGTAGTTGGCATAAAGACTGTGTTGCTAGACTCACATGTAGCCACAGCGGTCTGAGTCCCAGACCCAGTGGCTTAAACTCATGCCGGCACGTGTGCATGTGTGCCCAAGATCCTGAGAGGAGAATGGAGGAGAAGGGATTGCAGCGTGACCATCCCCCCTGGGGAGTGATTTCTCACTTTGTGTCTCTCTGTCTCTCCCTGTCTTTCTGGCAAGTGTACCCGCCCTACCACCCTATAACAAAAACCTCTTCAAAAAAAAAAAATCCAAAAGGGTGTACCATTCTCTAATTCATTCTATGAAGCCTCTATCACCCTTATCCTTAAAGCAGATAAGAAAAGGACAAGGAAGGAAAACTATAGACCAATATCTCTGATGAATATAGACACACAGATTCTCAACAAGATACTAGTAAATGGTATAGAACAACTTATAAAAAAGATTATACATCATGATCAGGTAGACTTTATTCCAGGAATGCAAGCTTTGTCCAACATATGCATAACCATAAATATATTACACCATCTTAACAGGAAAAAAGAAAAAACATACGATCATATCAATTGATGCAGAAAAAGCATTTGATAAGATACAACATCCCTTCATGATCAAGATTCTCAGCAATATCGGCATAAAAGGGTCATTTCTAAACAGAATAAAAGCTATCTATGAAAAACTCTTAGTGAACAACTTCCTGAATGGAGAAAAACTGAAAGCTTTTCCACTAAAAATGGGTACAAGACAAAGATGCCCACTTTCTCCACTCCTCCCCAGTATAATACTGGAATTCCTCACCGATGCAATCAGAAAAGAAAAGAAAAGATATTCAAATAGGAAAAGAATACATGAAACTCTATTTGCAGATAACATAACTGTATACATAGAAGACCCAATGGTTTCCATGAAAAATTTCCTAGAAGTAATACATGAATAGAGTAAAGTTGCAGGATACAAAATCAACATACAGAAATCTATAGCATTTCTATATACAAACAACAGGCAGACTGAGATAGAACTAAAAAAAGTTATTCCATTTACCATAGCCTCAAAAAGTATAAAATATTTGGGAATAAATCCAACCAAAGAAGTTAAGGACCTCCATAAGGAAAACCACGAGAAGCTAAAAAAAAGAAATTGAAAATGAAACAAAAAAGTGGAAGGACATCACATATTCCTGGATTGGAAGAATTAATATAATCAAAATGGCAATTCTACCCAAATTAATCTACATATTTAATGCAATCCCAATCAAAGTACCAGACACATTCTTCCCAGATCTAGAAAAGGCAATAACATTTGTCTAGAATGATACAAGACCCTGTATTGCCAAAGCAATCCTGCACAAGAAGAGTGGAGTGGGTGGCATTTCACTCCCAGACCCAAAAATATACTACAAACTGTGGTAATCAAAACAGCGTGGTACTGGTACAGAAACAGACAGGTGGACCAATGGAACAGAAAAGAGTCCTCAGAAATAAATCCCAAACATACAGTCAACTGATTTTTGACAAGGGGTACCAGTCAATCCAGTGGGAAAAGGAAAACCTCTTCAGCAAATGGTGCTGGAAAAACTAGATTTCCACCTGCAGAAAGATGAATCTGAACCCTTACCTCTCACCTTTGACAAAAATCAAGTCAAGGTGGATCAAGGATCTAAATCTAAGGCCTCAAACTATAAAACTCCTCCTGGAAAACACTGGGGAAAATCCGGGAGACATTGGGGTAGGGAAAAACTTCTTAAATAAGACTCCCAATGCACAGTCTATGATCCCTTAAATAGACAAGTGGGATTACATCAGACTAAGAAGTTTCTGCATGGCAAAAGACACAGTAAAAAACGCATCGTAAGGGAAATGAAAATTAAAATAACAATGAGATACCATGTAACCCAACTCAGACTGACTAAAATTAAAAAAAAAAAATGATAAGTGCTGGCAGCGATGTGGTGAAAGGGGAACTCTCTTACACTGCTGGTGGAAATGGAAATTGGG